>NC_137617.1:45747062-46037062 GCF_963280865.1 Gymnoscopelus braueri
CGCGGCCAATAACTTGTGGGGAAAATACATAAAATCTCTAATATGTGATTCTAAGGTGATTAATGTGACCCCTACTTCAGTCAGTGAAGACCAGGGCTGAATGTGACAAATATTGAGACCAAATAGGCTATGACTTTGTACAAATATTGGTAATTTCCCAATACATTATTTTATTAAATAAATGGGTTGTATTTCACAGATAGTTACACTATTCTTTTACTATATTAAAATAAAATCATTCTTAACCTTCAAGTTAAATTCATTATTTCCGTGGACTTATTAATCATTGTTTTATTTGATGGCCTTCTGGCCCTGGCATTTGGCCTTTGTGACCTAAAAAAATTGGCAGCACAAAAGGCCAAGTGGCCTTGCCCCTAAAATGACGAAATTCGAGGCCTGGTTACAAGAGTCTGATTTCAGTAGCCTACCTTTAACAATAGCTTTTCAGGTTCAGCCTGTGCCATTGCATCCTTGACTCTCTTGCACCCCCTAGCGAGTTGCTGGATATGTGTGAACTGGCCCTGGCCAAGATGGGAACCGTGTTTGTTAACTCCAACGTCTACATGCTCCTCGTGATGAAGCAGGCCATGCTGGCGTGTGTCTACATGAGAGATTTGAATGGTGCGATCCGCTACGGCGAGAAGATAGCACAGCCTTTAAGGTAGCCTACTACTACAACTGTCAAGAACGAGTCATAGGCCCACGCTATTAACCGAAAATATGTCAAAATCGATATTTAGGCCTACAGATTAATTGAATTATCAAGGAATATCAATGAATCAACGATTTGATAAGATTTTTTATTTTCGACTAAATCGATTGTCTGATTAACCACTTAACCCTGTATTATATATACTTCAGTGTATAATGGTGGCGTACATAAAGAGAGTAAATAGCCAATCTACAAGATCACACGCTTGTAGATCTGCTATTTTCAGTATTATTTGTTTAATACTCGTTCATTAATCCTAATCTAGAAATCATCAGGATATTGATTTGAAGTCATAGCCATATCGACCAATGTGTCATACCGTTATGTAATGGCTGTGTAAATCTTCCTTGTCCTGTGCAGTGAGCTGTGTCCACCATACTCTCTGCATATGTACTTCCTCTACATGCATTTGGGCATACTCTACGTGGACGTGGAAAAAACTCTCATGGGCATGAGTTATCTCGAGAAGGTAATGATTTAGCACACTATAGTCTGAAAGACTCACAGTGGGTTGATGAGCATTTTCAAATACAGTGCATCAGTTACTAGCCTATACAATACAGTTGCTACATATCAACTTATTATGTAGCCACACATAGTTGTGAACAAAAGTGAAGAAGACTACATTGTGTGTACATTTATCTGTGTGTGTGTGTGTGTGTGTGTGTGTGTGTGTGTGTGTGTGCGTGTGTGCGTGTGTGCTTGCGTGCATTCGTGCGTGTGTGCGTGCATGTGTGCGCGCGTGCGCGTGTATGTGTGTGTATGCGTGCGTGTGTGTGTGTGTGTTTACAGGCAATATCCATCGCGGAGGTGCATTGTGGGAAGGATCATCCGCACCTGAAAAAGCTACAAAACTACAAAAATAGCAAAATTGACAAATAATGTGTCTGTTCTGAGGGTCAGACAATGTGTGTAAGGTATTTTTAATCTAATTAGTGGTAAGATTACTCCTAAATATGCAAATTAGAGGCAACCATTACATAAAACGGTTTAGTACTCAAAGGGTTCCATACACATCCCCCTTATTTTCTTACACAATATTTGTCTTCTAGCCTGTCCTGTGCGATTTGGTAAATGGATTAAAAGAAAGAAAGAGAGAATATATAATACATTTTCTCAAACACGCCTTGTCACTGGTGTAAAGACTACAGAAATGAGCTTACAGTATGGTGTGTTCACTGTTTTGAGTTGAATGGATGTTTTTCATTTGTTCATTGTTGTATCTATGAATTATTTAACAGTTGCCTTTTCTTTTGCACATTTTTCTTTTTATGCTTTATTTTGTATTGAAGGAGCCTGAGTGCCAATCTTGGATGAAATTGGCAATCTATCCACCTTAACATTTATTTATAAGAGCTGGAGAGACAGTGAAACCCCGGTTTCACCTTAATATAAATAACATTGTTTATAACAGGTCTAGCTTTGCACACCAAAAAACGAATGAAAGGAATACTTTTAACGTTCTGACATCTGTCCACTAGATGGTGAACTTTAACCATCTAATCATTCTGTTCCGTGTGTGTCAGCATTTTACATGGGTTACTTTGATATGAGTTAGACTCTTAACTCATATTGCTGAGCATCTATTGCTCTAACTGTTAGAGCAATGTTTCTCAACCTTTTCAGGCCATGACCCCCCATAATAATCATATTTGAACTGGGGACCCCCCACCCTGACAAGCACTTGGACTGTAGGAGTTGAGGCATTACATTTAGTATGACTCGGTTCCACAGATAAATATTGTGAAAATAGCCAAACTACAAGCTCATAATGTGTCGCGTTGTGAGCTTGAAGTTCGGCTATTTTCAAATTGCAAAAGCATATATAATGCTGGTTTTGAAATAATAATCAAGAAGAAACTAAAGTTTTCAAATAATTATAGTGGAGTAAAAGTACAATATTTGCCTTTGAGATGTAATGGAGTAGAATTAGAATTGTTAAAATGTAGAAGTACTCCAGTAAAGTAAAAATACCTCAAAATTGTACTTAAGTATGGTACTTGAGTAAATGTACTTTTGTCATTGACTCATTGTACAGTATATGTTAACAGATCATCGTGTAGCTGTCTCTTGTGGGCTTGCTGTACCTTTTTAGCTGTCAAGAACCGTTCAAATAGAATCACTTTTTCTACATTAATTTACGTAGTTAAATTGGTCAGGGATCTCATCAACAACAACCAAAGTCTACCTACACAGCTCATTATTTGTTGGTCGATTTATTTCACTGCAATCTGGGAACACATTCCTCATTGTAAATGGAGAGGGACAAGTCAAATATGGCTGGTATAGTTCATTGTCCACATGTTGACAAAAACACACACATTATTAATTTCACAACTGATACCAACTAAAGGGTTTTTGTTTGGTTTTGTTTTATTGGTAGAAGTTAGAACACATCTAATTTTCAAATTCTCAAAGTTTGCTTTGTCTCTTGTCATCACTGCTAGTGTGAAGAGATGAGCAGCTGTTTCCATCTATGGACTCAGGTTCAGAATAACAACAAAAGTCCCTTGGAAAAAAAGAGAGCAAAATGATGAATAAAAACGTGATTTAATGTCAAACCCAGATGCAGAGAGAGATAGAGAAGACAGACAAACTGACAGAGTGACAGCAGATCAAACTGCCTTCTTCTGAATGGGATGAATATTCATTTGATATTGGACAAGAAATCACACATAACATAACCAAAGAACATATGGAAGCATTTGACCATATCTTTCAATTCAGTCTCAATCTACATCCAATTAATATTCCAGTATATTTGACATTATAACTATATATATTCATAATCACCTACCTGCCAAATATCATGGGGTTGGGGGTGTGGTCATCTTGTAATGTGAGAGATGAAATTATCCTTTGTCCTAGAAAAATTAGGAGAGAAAAATATAACGGCGATCATTATGCAAAATGGAGTATGCCTAAGGTACACCAATGGACGGACAGACAGACAGACAGACAGACAGACAGACAGACAGACAGACAGACAGACAGACAGACAGACAGACAGACAGACAGACAGAC
Source organism: Gymnoscopelus braueri (assembly GCF_963280865.1). Lineage (NCBI taxonomy): Eukaryota > Metazoa > Chordata > Actinopteri > Myctophiformes > Myctophidae > Gymnoscopelus > Gymnoscopelus braueri. The sequence continues at coordinate 45,750,799 of NC_137617.1, forward strand.
AGACAGACAAGTCTGGTGTTTAACTGTCTTACTCTTGGATCATTGTTTGGGGCATCTGTTTCATTTCACTGTCATTGTTTGGCCTACAGGAGAAGTTAAAACACAACAGCCAGTACTGTCATCCATCTACTGTATGTTCAGAGATAATCTCAGGTTCAAGACATTTAATAACAGGATGTTACCTTGTTCCTTTTTTTCTAAACCTCAAGACTAATCCAACTGCCATGCAGATGATTACACCAACACCAGTGACAGCAGCAGCACATATAACCAAGATATCTGTGAGGGAAAGATGAGAAATGCTCATGTACTCTATGTCTTACAATGAAATAACTTGGGATCAAACAGGTGCAGTAATGAACAAGAACTTACTGCAACCACTCTGTTCTGCTTCACATTTCTCAAACACATCTGTGAAACAAAAGCATCACAACGTCTTATCATCCAATAATCCATCCACTTACATATCCATGAAGGTCACTACCCTTCAATATATGTTTGTGAGTGTGAGTCTGAACTTTAAAGGACACTTCCCCCATTTTCAACCTTATCTTCATATACAGTAACTGGTCCTCGCTAACACTCATAATAAGATGGCACCATTTCAATCTGCTCACTCTGATTCTAATTAATGGGCTGTGGACAGTTCAGAAAGCTGCCTACCAATGAAATCATCCATGTAAATTCCTCCTGGAAAGGTAGCATGCTGATATAGAAGCCATTGTTCTTGCATTAATTTAGAAAAAATAAAAAGAAGTTTGAAATCTTGTTTGAAAATTTCCAAACCTGCCTACAACTGATTACTGGTAAGACAAGTTTCTGAACTGTCCACAGCCCTCCTCTGAGACACAGTGAGCAGACACCATCTAATGACCATTAGTGAGGACCAATCATATAACGATATAATGGAGAATGGAGAAAGTGGTCCTTTAAATCAAATCTCTCACCTTGTGTGTCAGAATAAATGACTCTGGACACGTCCTTCACAAGCCCAGAGGAGAGAGTCACCACACAGTGGATCTGTGTACCGTTTCTACAGAACCTCTGCAGTGTGACAGTGCTGGTCACTGTGATGGTACCGTCAGTGTTGACTGAATGGACGGTGCTGTAGTTTGAAGAGCCTAAATGTGTGGGAACCTCCAGAGTTACTGTCAGAGCAGGACGGGACACAGCTGAGCAGGACACAACCATCAACTCTGTGCCCGTTGGGTTGTGTGACGTGTAATATGGGCTCTGGTTGCTCTGAAAATAATAATAATAATAATTTAATCAATTACTTCACGGATATTAGCGGCCGCAATTAGTGTCCTCAGGAGGGTGGCTGGCTGGCATCTCCCTTAGGGATAGGGTAAGAAGTACACATACTCAAGTTCTGAACTTAAGAACAATTTTGAAGTATTTTTGCTTTACTGGAATATTTCCAATGTTCAATACTTGTACTCCACTACATCTCAGAGGCAAATATTGTACTTTAGGTTGTTGTAATATAACACTGTTTATAACAGGTTTAGCTTTGCACACCAAAAAACAATTAAAGGGAACAGTTCTAACGTTCTGACGTCTGTCCACTGACTAGATGGTGCACTTAACCACATGATCACTCTGTTCTGTGTGTATCAGCATGTTCCACAGATAAATACTGTGAAAATGACCAATTTACACGAGGCATTGTGAGCTTGTAGATCAGCTATTGTAAAAAGTGTTGCCTCTTTCTTATATTATTTGACAATTTGGCAAAATTGCCTTTTTTCTCCTTTCTTTTTTGGGGTGGTTTAAAAAGGTCTTAAAAGTCCTTAAATTGTCACTTCACTGTCATCTGGGGACCCCAACTAAATCATGTGGAGACCCCCTGGGCCCTGGGGAGGAGAACCACTGAGTTAGAACAGACCATCAGTGACTCTTTTTACAAGATGTGTTTTAGCTGTTTGATTTGATTGTAATGCATTTACACTTTTATTTATTTGTATTTATTGTATTCGTTGTTTGCATCTGTCATTTTTCACTGAGACCTGAATGAACTATTACAGTAGTTGTCAATCTGTTTGTTCCAGATATGTAGTGCATACAAGTTGAACACTGCTTTTAGGTATAGAAAGCAGACCTGTCCCAGAGTACCTGAGAGGAATGGATGGTTCATGTATTACAAGATAATACATGTATTTTGGCCCTAAACCAAGAAAAAAACACACACAGACAGTGACTGTGTCATTGTACAGTATGTCACCAAATCAGCATGTAACTGTAAATAGGTAGTACATAGGGGGCTAAAGTGGTTAATGTGTGCTTTGTAATATACTAAATTATATCTGCAAAGTATCTAGTAATTAAAGTAGTAAAAGTACAGTATTTGCCTCTGAGATGTAGTGGAGTAGAAGTAAAAGAATAGAAAAAATGGAAATACTCCAGTAAAGTAAGAAATCTAATTCGTACTTGCCGTGCCCCTGAGGAATAATTATGATAATGTTCATCGTTTAAATTGTCATTTACTTTTTCTTATTTTGAACATGTTTATGTCTTATATTTTGAAACTGGCAGGTAGTGGGTATTATCCATGGTGAAAAGACGATTGTATGTACTGCTCCTTTAAGAAGACAGGACACGGGGGAAGGGGGTGTGTTCTTGTTGCTAGGACAACAGTAGACGCGGGGCCCCATTCTCAGGCCAAAAATTCCCCGTTAAATCGGGATAATGGACCTGCGCCGCCCCAATAGGTTATTCTAGCACCTGCTCTACCCGTCACCATTATGCCGACGCCGTTATTTGCGCATGGAGGTGTGCCCGTGGGCGTGTTGTTGCTATATCCCCCACATTGCAATTCTACAGACACACATGGGTACGGCTTGGGGACGGGGGATAGTGGATTCTAGAAGCACCCGCTGGTTTATAAAATCACCCGTCAAGTGCACACAGACACTACAATGGCTTTGTGCGTTGGACCATGAGCCGTGTTGCCAGCCTTGGAGAGAAATAAGCAACCGCAGTCCGCAGGTCTATGAAAACAAAAAGAAGCAACTCTAAGGCCACATGAGCACTTCAAACTACTAACTAGAGCTTTCATATCCCCTACATATTTCAGCCCGGCTCGACTAATAATTGACAAATTAGACCCAGCCCAGCCCGTCAGTCATTTTTCTAAAGAAGCCTTATTTCTCATTAAATCTTGGTAATTCGTTAAGAACAGGAGTCATTCTACCCTAACAGTCTATATTTTATTTAAAAAACAGCTTGGAGCAAATAGGGCTATATAAATATATACACTGCCCCATAACCATTTTAAAAATGATTATGGTTATTCTATGAAATATATGTTTCATAGAATAACCGTAATCATTTTTGCAATGGAGAAATCACACCCAATGTTACCTTCTGGCCGCTGCCTGTGCTTTCATTTGAAGAAATAATCCAACAATTTCTTTGAGGTGAAAAAGACATGAAGAAAGCTCTGAAGATCCATTATTTATGTCATGTTATGGTTTAAACTTTAAAGGGAGCTCTCTACTGCTGCGTCATGACAAGACAGTGATTGATTTGACCTAGGCTACTTTAGCGTTGCGCTGCCCTGTTGATTAATTATTTGGCATCAGCTGTGTAGGAATATATAACTATTTTAAATGGCTTTCATATACTCTTGGGGATCTGACTAATATGACAAGTTGCTTATTGTGAACACAATAGCCTACGCTACAAATTAATTAATATGTGAATTTATTTGGATGTAAAAAAAACTTAGACCCGGCTCAGCCGGTGCAGACGGGCCGGGTCGGGTCCCGTTGGGTTTGGGCTAAAATCTTAAGCACTTACATTTTTTATAAGATGATCGGATCATAGTGTGATTTTCATTTTGGCTGCTGTCTCATTAAACCCATGCTGCGGGACGTTCGGGTGAATATTATATTATAGCCTATATTATATATATTAGCCTATATTATTATTATATTCCCCGCGTAAACGCTACGTTCATGACCCCCCAAAATAACCATATTTGAACTGGGGACCCCCCCATTTTGTTTGACTCGGTTCCACAGATAAATATTGTGAAAATAGCAGATCTACAAGCTCGCCAGGCGTTGGGTGCTCCATTGTGGTCTCGACCCACAGGTTGAGAACCACTGCATTAAAAGCTCCAAGCAAGTTACATGTCTAGTATGTTGTTGACCACGTAATGTAATGTTTTTGGTTTAGTGATAGGCTACTCCGTGGCGCGCGCGCGCCTCATTGTATGCTGTCCAAAATAACAGATATGTAAGCTGTCGACACGACATGACGCAGCGCCGTTGATAGCTTGTATGTCTGTTATTTTGGGTAGGCGACGCACATACGCATCGCAGCAATGTGTCTGGGTTTGAGAGGCTTTGATATTGTAAACTTAAAGTTTAGCTCTGTTCGGGATTACTGAACAAAGGTGGATGATGAAAGATAACGGGGACAATATGGATGTAAGTTAACTTTAACTGCGTCACTTCAGAGGAAACTATGGAGCAACTTCAGAGATGTTTACACACCCCTGGAATCCATTAGAACGGTGGAAATAGAACGATAACAGCCAACGTGAGTACATAGGCTATAGACCTTTCCTAAAACTGTCCAATTTAGTATACCCATGTGCTACTGTTTGTCTGTGTACCACGTAGGAGCGTTGTCGCAACATGATGTAATTAATTATTTGGGAGCAGCCAGTGTGTACCAATAGTATACATATTTTAAATGGCTTTCATATACTATTCCGGATCTGACTAATATGACAAGCTTATTGTGAACACAATAGGCTACAAATTAATATAAAAATGTATTTGGATAAAAAAAAAAAAAGAAGGAAAACAAGCCCAATGTGGCTTATAATAATCAGACCAGGCAACAGTGCAGACAGGTAGATAGGCTAGAGCATATATTGGATCGGGATGACGGCTAGCGCAGTCTTCTCTTAAAGGCAATGGCTTCTGGCACGGTGATTGGTTTTATCATTGTAACGCCCAAACCACACCTATGCATAATGTAACGGGTAGCTCAGGTGTTTGGCGGGTGAGGGGGGTGCCATAGAATACCGAATTTTGCGGGGAAACGCCTCTTGCCTAGTCCGAAATCCCTAATTAGTGGTTTGTTCAAATTCCCCCGTGAATAGGGCCCGCGGTCTCAAGTTGTTGTGGTCTCGTTACAATGTGGGACACCAGTGGTGTAAAGTAACTAAGTACATTTACTCAAGTACTCAAGGGGTCCCTGCTTCATCTCTCTCTCAGCTAGGGGGTCCTTGGTCTGAAAACGTTGAAGACCCCTGCCCTAGACTAATTGAAAATAGCCGATCTACAAGCTCACAACGCGTCGCATCGCGACGCGTTGTGAGCTTGTAGATCTGCTATTTTCTAGCCATGGTTCACACGACGCTTGTTTACAAGCGTCATGGAGCCGAGAGTTCCTGGTTTAGAGTGGTGTTCGTTTTCTTTTTACATTGCCAACTCTCACATGTACATAAACGTTCAGATTTCAAATATAAAGTGCTGACCCACGAGCCACGGATGTTACAAGTTGATCCGTTCCGTGATAAGTACCCGTATCTCCCGTATTGTTCAATAAAAAGCATTTTAATCCGATCGCCAGCCATTTTCTCACACTTTTCTCCGATGCTTTCAACCATGCGACACTAACGGTGGGAAGGTGTATTGCACTCTTATGATCGGATTAAAATGCTTTTTTATTGAACAATACGGGAGATACGGGTACTTATCACGGAACGGATCAACTTGTAACATCCGTGGCTCATGGGTCAGCACTTTATATTTGAAATCTGAATGTTTATGTACATGTGAGAGTTGGCAATGAAAAAAAAAACGAACACCACTCTAAACCAGGAACTCGGTTCCATCATGTTTCAGGGCTAAACCAGCCACTAATTATAAGTTTCGTTTCATTGCATTGCGTTTCAATAAATGTGTTAAGTTTCTTTTCTTGATGTTTGAGTTTCGCATTGAGGAAATGGTGAAAGGATACTGAGTTGGGATTTGCCCAGACAAAAACAAACAGTAGACCTACCTATAAAACTAAAGAACAGATACGTCAGTAACAGTGATCATTGACAGAGAGTGATCTGATGTGACTGCAACCTGACTGTTCTCTCATAAAACCACGGCTGAGGTAATGTAGCCCAATTATTTGATTGGATAATTGTTATTTATAATTATCTTTGTCATCAAGTTCAACTTAAAGGGCAGAATTTGATAGGAATAAAATAAAAAGTGACCTAAGAAAATAACTTTCATCTCTGGGGTGTGGTTATATGGGATGGAGGGTTTTTGATTGATTGATTGATTGAATACTTTATTAACAGTTTCCAAAAAAATAATAATCCAACAACAGTACATAGGCTATATACTGTAATAACATTTTAAGAAACATTGTTACAATCACATTTTAATGATCATTAGACTCAGTCAGACATCAGTCAGACTGCAGAGTTTGCAGAACTGGACACATGGCGTTTGACTGACTCTGCCTTGATCTTTGAAAGACAAACAACATTTCAAGAAATAAATATATGAAACAAAACCAGATTTGTCGTGTTACTTGAGGGCTGGAATGACCGAACATCTATTTTGCTTACTTTGCATTTTTGCGATTGTTCTCTGAGCCATAAGAGAAGTATGTGTTCAGCAGTGTGATTGCACAATCATTGTGAGCTGGTGTGTGAGACGTAGGCCAGTGGTTCTCAATCTGTGGTTCGGGACCCCCAGCGAGGTCCCCACATGATTTTTGGGGGGTCCCCAGATGACAGTAATGTGACAATTTAAGGACTTTTAAGACCCTTTTAATGAGAAAAATTACTGCATCAAAGGTATCAACAAACTATTCTATAAAAACTAGTCAAACATTGACCAAATTGTCAAGGCAAAATAAAATAAAAATTGCCGATCTACAAGCTCACAACGCCTTGCATTGCGAGGCGTTGTGAGCATGTAGATCTGCTATTTTCACAATATTTATCTTTGGAACCGAGTCAAACAAAATGTAATGCCTATCATTCCAAGTGCTTGTCAGGGCAGGGTGGGGGTCCCCAGTTCAAATATGATTAATTTGGGGGGTCGTGGCCTGAAAAGGTTGAGAACCATTGACGTAGGCTACAGGCTACAGGCTCCGAGGTGGACATAAAACGACATACATAGGCTGCATAAAATAGGAGGACGTATCACGTGCAGGACGACTTTTGCATTCCGATGTGAGTGGACTTAAAAGGAATTGAACTTTTTTTTTTAAATGAAAAATAAAAACGTCGCTCATCGCATTGTGGCGCGTTGTGAGCTTGTAGATCTGCTATTTTCAAAGTGGTTGTTTTGCTGCAATATTAACACATTTTGCTGGGGACGCCCTGGAACCCCCTCAAGGACCCCTAGGGGTCCCTGGACCCCACTTTAAGAACCTCTGTAGTAGAGAATAGACCGTAGACTAATACGTGTTTAACTAAATAGGTATGAAAAAAAGGTCAATTCTGTGGAGCGCTCTCATTTGGCTTGTTTTCATGTTCTCATGTCCTTTCTAATGCTGGTGTATCATAGAGACATGATTGGTTGTTCTGAATGTGCGTAGGCTAAGGGTTTTGGCAACCTCTCTCTCTGTCTCTCCTCCCAGCTTAACTCTTTCCAGGAAATAGAAACCATTGTATTAATCAGGTATCTTGTATCTGACACTTTGTGATACAGATCAACTACAAATTCATCAACTCAGTGTCTACAGAGAAGGACCTTGGACAGACATCAGGATTCATGACAGGTGAGGAATTCAACACATGTTTGATAGAGTTACAGTGTAGCCTACAATAGAACTGTATGACTGTACATTATAATAGTATAAGATGATGCTGATGAAATATGTTTTAATATCTTCATTAATTACAATATCTATCTTTGCTTTCCTTGTGGAAAAGCTGCTTCGACGGGGCACTCGGAAGACCATGGAAGCAACAATGCAGGAACAAATCGAGGGAATCGAGATGTTCGACAGTCCTACTAAAGGACGAGGTCTTCGGGTGACCAAACCATTCAAAGTTGGAGAACTAATCTTCACCTCCCCGGCGTACTCTTACGTCCTCAAAGTTGAAAAGAGGGGAAAGTACTGCGATTTCTGCTTAAAGTATGTATTTATGTGGCATGCATGCATATTCTAACTTGTTATTTCCTTTCTGTGTGCATTAACAGGCCTATGTTGTAGGCTACGCATCCGAATGATTAGTGCAGTCTTTACACATGCGTAATGGGAACATCAATAGTTACACCACTACTACCCTACAGTTTATTGTCTGTATCATTTGATTCAGTTCCTAATAATCTATTTAGGAGATGTGGCTCATCTTTCGCTGTGTCACTGATGTGCAGTGCATAGGCGGTTGACTCCAACACTCAGTCTAGCAATGACAACAAAAGGGCCATTTAAAATGTTTCTTCATCTATTCCCTTATTGAGCAGGTTTTGTTGCAAACACACACCATTTACTGTAGGGGAGAGTGGGGTCCAACGACGCACCCTTTTCTATTTCCCTCCCTGCACAGAGATTACTTAATTTCATGTAACCATACTTTTTTGTGAACAAGAGACACTTGTCCTCTCCCATTACCCGCAGTCCGTTTTAATTTTAGTGAAACGAGTCGAACGCAATCGGTAAGTAAAGTGACGTTGCGCTACTCTCCGCACACGGCCGCCAGTCGGGACGAACGGTGCATACACGGGGGTCGGACGGCGCGGTCGGATGAAATGTCCTATAACAAGCACAAACGTTACATTTCTGGCATCTAACTCTCATTGATGCTTCAGTAGAACCCTACGAGCAAATGACCATGCTGATAGTCAAATAAATGTATCATGTTAATGTCCCCTCTGTCTGTTTCCTCAACTTTGTGTTTTACACATGCACCGTTCGTCCCTCCCTGTCCGTAATGCATCGAGTGGCTTAATGCGCCGTTCGTCCCTCCCTGCCCTCCCCGGATGTTTTGCTAGCTAGCACAAAAGCTAATGAATATTTTTCAATGGAACCTTCACTGAGAGTTAGCCCACAGATTAGCCTAACAGACAAAATCCATTTACAATCGGCACCAAATAAACACAGCAGTACAAATGGAAAACACTCAAATAGGGTATTTTTTACTACAGTGTGGAAATACACAAAAGTGGCTTCAACTCTGCCAATTTTGATCAGAACTGGGGAAAAAATCGTGTCTGATGTTTTCGACCGAAGACGAAGAGGGTGACGTCGCCGGATGTGACGAATTTTAAGTGTAGCATGAAAAAAGGTCCGTGTTGCAACCGTCCCTGCGCGTCGTTCGTCCCGGTTCTACCCTACAGTAAGTGTATGTTGTGTTTCTGGAGTAATCCTTTGGTAAGGTCCTGCTTCGTAAGTACAGGTGTATGATTTCTCCTGAGAATTTATATTGATCATAGTAAAAAACAAAAACGAGCGCACACTGTCTGTATAATGCAGTTTGCCGGGTGCACAGGCTCACGGAGATTCACAATAATTAAGTAAAAGTACTTCTGGTGCTTTTAATTTAAGACCCCCCTTCTGCCATTTTCATTGGCAGCAGTAAGCTACTTTTGTGATATGGTTACATGATTGATGAGATTTGTTCCTCTATAAAAGATTTCTATTAATTTCATCATATAAATTGTCATAACTTGGGGCACGGTGGCACAGTCGGTAGCACTGTCGCCTCACAGTTAGAGGCGACAGTCCTGGGTTCGATTCCCGCCTTGGGCGCTGGGGGCGTGTTCTCTCCTCCGAGTCATCAGTCCCCAGACCCTAGGTGGGGTTGGGGTTGCGGTTTTTGTTGCTTTATTTTCGGTTTTAGGGTTAGGCGGAGCACGGGTAAGGCGTGAGGTTTTAGGGTGAGGCGGAGCACGCAAAGTGCGTCTAATTCTAATAAATAGGGCTGGGACTCGATTAAAAAAATAATCTAATTAATTAGAGGCTTTGTAATTAATTTATCGCAATTAATCGCATTTTAATCGCATATCAATATTTGACCTGAGAACAGTGAAAGGCAATTTTTTTCAAATTGATTTTGGCATACGTCTTTAAGTACTTGTACTCAAGAACTGTACTTAAGTACAAGTTTGAGGTATTTGCATTTGACTCGAGTATTTCCAATTTCTAATACTTTTACTTCTACTCCAGTAACTCCACTATATCTCAGAGGCAAATATTGTTAGTGGAGTAAATATTATTTACTCCACTACAATTATTTGAAAACTTTAGTTACTAGTTACTTTGTAGATTTCGATTATTATTATAAAACATACCAGATGTACCATGTGAAAATAGCAGATCTACAAGTGCAAGGCATTGTGAGCTTGTAGATCTGCTATTTTCCACCACTGGAGGCTGGTAGAGTGTGTTGTTGTTACTGATGCTTTATAGTAGTTTGATTAATTATTAATAAAAATCGCGCGCATGTGACCCGCACCGCACCGCATGGGGGGGGGGGGCATCCATTACAGATTCTGATTTGCCCAGCCAACTGGCTGCAGTTAACTTTGTTGTTGCGCACCAAAGTCGGTTGGTGCGCTGGTATGATCGGTCCGTCTGAAACTCGTCCAGTGAGAAACGTTCCGCGGTGCAAAAATAGGTGCGATTAAAATGCGTAAATTTTTTTAACGCGATAATTTTTCTGTAATTAATTGATCGAAATTAACGCGATAAAGTCCCGGCCCTACTAATAAAATAAAGCTCCATGTGATCTGACGGCCCAGGCCCCTGGGGTCACGGGCCCGTAGGCGGCCGCCTACCTTGCCTACCTGGACGCTCTGCCACTGCCTGTGTGTGTGCGTGCTTGTGTGTGTGTAAACAATCAATATATCCATCCAAGAGGATGTAAACACATTTGTTGTAACATGCTGCTCATTAAAACATAATGTTTGTTCATTCATAGGAAACCTGAAGAAGGAGACTTGAAGAAATGTGGACAGTGCAAGAAAGCCTTCTATTGCAATAAAAACTGCCAGGTAGGAAACGAGTGGAGGAGGATGAGGAGGAAGAAAGGGGTTAATGACTGCAGGAAATTTAAGCTTTTATGTATTTATTAATTTACCAGGACAGTGCACATTAATCAACATGTCAGTTTTCACGTCGACGTAAATGAGCCAGAGTTAGCCAAAAGCTAATTTTCTCTCTACCATCTGATTGTTAATTTGTTCTTAGTTACTTTTTTGATTGATTGATTGAATACTTTATACTAGTCAGACATGTAAACAGCTGTGCATGGTACAGTAAGACATTAGGCTAAAATGATAACACAAAAAGGTCCTGGGGACTTGTTTCCTTGTATGGCTTTGTTTCATATCTGATACAGAACACTTCTGATTGAGTGTAAAACAGTAACATAGAATGGAATGTGATTGCGTCCTAGACCTCCGATAACATTTTTTTATTTTTCTAATAATTTTGAAAAACGTTCATTAAAAAAGTTTTTATTTGAGAACATTTAACTTATAAGCTAAGAAATAAATGTAAATAAACACAAATAACTGTTTGATAAAATAGGTTTAAATTAAGTAAACTTCAATTATGAAAAGAACAATTAATTTGAATTATGCAATTAACAAGGAAACAAGTCAATATACACACATGAACTGAATGTCATTTTATTTAAACACTCAGGCTAAGCTCTAAGTGGCTATGACCACAGTAGACATGCAAAGACCTGATTCAGGTGGAGAAGAGTGGGATGAGTGGGTTAATTAAAAATAATAGCTTTGTGTGACATGAAGATATGAGAAGAGGGTAAGGAAGGACACAGGTCAGTCAAGGACAGGACTAGTGTATACTGAGAGCTTAGCAATGTGTTGAGTGGCATTACTGGCATAGCACTGTACTGTACATAGCATAGCTTAGACGCCCTATAGACCAACTGTTAAGCATTATTTGTGGGCGAGTTTAATTTTGGTGTTACTGTGTGCCAGGCAACATGCTTGTATTCAGCTGTGTTTACAGTACCTCAAAATGGCTGCTGTGAAAAGGGTCAGTTTATGTCTCAAGCATCATGTTGCAAACTTGCTAAATTATTGTCTGTCTGTCTGTCTGTCTGTCTGTCTGTCTGTCTGTCTGTCTGTCTGTCTGTCTGTCTGTCTGTCTGTCTGTCTGTCTGTCTGTCTGTCTGTCTGTCTGTCTGTCTGTCTGTGTGTGTGTCTGTGTGTCTGTCTCTGTGTGTGTGTGTGTGTGTGTGTGTGTGTGTGTGTGTGTGTGTGTGTGTGTGTGTGTGTGTGTGTGTGTGTGTGTGTGTGTGTGTGTGTGTGTGTGTGTGTCAGAAAGGGGACTGGGCTATGCACAAGCTGGAGTGCTCAGCAATGGTTAAGTATGGTCCGAAATGGTGTCCATCAGAGACAGTCCGCCTGGTGGCCAGGATCCTTGCCACAAAGGTGAGTGGGGGGGTCTTTCTTGATAATTTTTCCAACGTTATTCCTAATTATGAAATACGAGTTGTTGGGTCTAGTGTAGTCTCGCGAGCCAGACTGTTGCCAGACACTCCCCCGCTTCCGTTTTGTCTTTACAATCACACAAATTTGTCCGAGTATGAATCAAAAATAATCTAAGCATATAGTTTGCTGCTTATCGGAAATGGAAATTCTAAAACAAAATGTAAAGATATAAATGTATATATATATTTTTTTAACTTTGTTTATTGGATTTTTCACAGAAGCATTCAATATCAAAAGTTGGTACTCTGCAGATACATAATAGCTTCCTCCAGTGCAATCCATCAATAACAAAAATTGCAATAAACAGATTGAATTAACACCCAAAAACTCACATCATACAGGAAATATAGGTACAAAAAGTAAACAATAAAAAACTGAAACACAGACGGATAAACAAAACAAAACAACATCAGTCAAACAATAATATCCATGATACGAGACTTGTCTTTGCCCTCATTAACAATTCCAGGATCTATTTATGCCATTATGCCACGCCTGCAAGAACAACCCCTCATGAATATGCTAATATGCCACGTCCTTGGAATCAACATGGAGACAAACTTCCCTCTGGATGTATGTTGGTGTTTTCATTGTTTGTTTTGGTAGCACACACACATCCCTGTCTACCAAAACAAACAGTGAAACACCAACATACAGCGAGAGGGCTGATAACTGCTGTTATAGAGGGTAATTATTGGTAAAAATATTACTATTGTTTTTTTATGTAAACACAGGGCAAAGTTACATACTATGCCTTTAAGTTCTGATTCTGGGGACAGAAAGCAGACCTGTCCCAGATGACCTGAGGTCTGGATGGTTCATGATAGCACAAGATCAGAAATGTTTTTGGCCTTAAACCATTCAGTGCTTTATAAACCAACAGTAGCATTTTGAAATCAGTTATTGTCTCCGCCAGGCCGAAAGGCATTAGCCTGGGATCCAGCCTGCTTCGCTACGTTCGGCGGACTTTTTTTTCTCTCTTCGCTTCTCAGTCTGGAGAGCACCCTATTGACTCGTTTTGCAGAACTACACTGGAACTACATACGTTGGGCAACGTCGTTGCTGATTGGATGTTGTTCAAACGAATGACGAATCACAACGATCACACTGTTTTTTTTGTCCCGCCCGCACCACAGACCAATCAGAAGCCACGGTTCGATTCCTACCTTATGCCATGTCCCGCCTCCCTTGGAGATAGGAGGCTTTCCAGACTGAGAAGCGAAGAGAGAAAAAAAAGTCCGCCGAACGTAGCGAAGCAGGCTGGATACCAGGCTAGAAAGGCATGGCGAGAGAGTATGTTTTACCCCCAGTCCGTCCGTCCGTACGTGTGTGTGTGTGTCCTGTCCGTCCGTTATCAGCTAATCTCCGGCACCGTTGGCCCGGTCGCTGCGAAACTGTGCATACATACTCTCTGGATGCCAATTCAGAACCTCTGCCCCAAATTTTTCACATGGTCCTGTTATAGCGCCACCAGGAGGCCGATTTGTGCAAAACCCATTTTTTGACATTACTCCTACAGATTTTATCCAAACGGCATGCAAATTGGTACACAGTATCTCTATTGTCATGTGATCAACACGGATCTTTCCGATTTCCCATATTCCATCCTGATTGGCTAAGGTTGTCTTCCAAAGTTTGCAGGATTGGTCCGTTTTGAACAGAATACCTCAAATTATGCACGCAGCTTGCAATTTCCGTGAAATTTCACACGCACATTCCCACTAGGCCAAGGAAGAAATGCCACCCTTTTATACATTGGCCTGTTATAGCGGCACCAGCAGGTCTAATTTAGCAAAACACATTTTTGCAACAAAATGCCTCAAAACATGAATGTAGTGTCCGATTGCCGTGAAAGGCCTAAGAATAAATGGCACCCTTTTCACATTGGCCTATTATAGCGCCACCAGGAGGCCACAATAACGTACCTGACCTGGCGGAGACCTGTGCTCCGAGGAGCACTTTTTCTAGTTTGGCAATTCTTCTTAATATTATCACTAAAGAACATGAATGATATGTGTTGGGTATAAGTACAGGTACCTTATGATGAACTATCTGTAATTATTGAATTGATTTGTACTAATAACTGCTGTATAGAAATAAACTTTGTGCATTGTGTTAAATAAAGATATTAAGAAGTGTAGAATTTTTGCCGATGCTTAATTTCTTGCAAAATGCTTCTTTCTACAGAAGGCACAGAAAGAAAGATCTGCATCTGAGAAGCTTATACTGATGGGAGAATTGCAATCACGTAAGGGATCACTCAACAGAAACACACAAACATGCACACACATGGGTACATTCTCCATACAATCTGTGTTGATTTAATGTAATTCATTTGTAACTAAGAGAGAGGAAAGATCAAATGGACCCTTACTGGTCCATTCGGTTCCATTTATACACTTGCAGAGTTGAATTAACAGAAAACAGGACTTTACCGCTTAAAGGAGGGGTGGGCAATATTTTTCTGCACTTGATCGCTGTTTTCCAAGTCTGCTGTGATCATTCAGTGCCAGACAGTGAAAACCACCATTGCTTTTACGTCTCATAGAGAGTCTACACGTGCATCACTTTTCCACCGGGACACGCCCCCCTCTTCTAGACTGAGTGGTAAAACATTGAGCAGCATGGAGCGTTGGAGTTTGGAAGCACTCGTTGGAAATCACTCAACGGTCCTGTGTACCACCTGTTTTAGGGAGATTGACTTCCGCCGCTGACGCCACACCCACTCCATTGATTTGCACCTCTCGCCGCTGACGCCATACCCACAGCATTGATTTCGACTAAACACAACAACTAAATATGACATGTCACCACAACACCAGCCACAACGTGCACGCTGAATTTACGGGTGGCGTAGGGTACTTCTCATTGCTCACTACACATTTTCCACCTCGCAACATAATTAATTCTACTCACCACATTACTACCACACCGGACGGGGAAACACTTTCGCACCGTTTACCGTCAGCACAACCGAACGCCGACGGCCACAGACGAAACAACACGAAGCGGCGGCCATTGAAATCAGCGGTCATCGCTCGCAAAAGTATGCAAGGGATAATGCATGGGGAGGTAGTCATTATTGAAATTTAAAGCCCTTCAGGGCGATTAACCACCATTATCCCGCTTATTACACGGCTACTTAATAAATACATAAATAAATTTACCCAAAAGTAACAACAAAACTAAGTATTTCCTTGCTTACGGCAATGAAAGTATTCCATAAGTATTGGGCTGGGCGGACAAGTTCACCTCGGAAAACAAATGACAAAATAAATAAAAAACTCGCCCCAAAACACACTCGCCCCCCATTCTATATACTGCCGATTTGCCTGTAATACCGCCGGATTTGCCCCGGGGCGACTGTGTTTTGGGGCGAGCGTTTTGAGCCACGATAAACGAGGAAGTGCAGTGGATCAAATACAATCACTTTTCGGTTATTGCATCGTCTATTTCTCACTTCAAATGTTTTCAAAAAACATTCTTGAGAGCAACGTTTAGTTGTAAATGACATTGGTTGTTTGTTTACATGGCTGTCATGTTGGATAACGCATAAAACCAAGCAGCGCAGGTTAAATCTCTGCATCGCCACAACAACAACAACAACAGAAGCGCGTCCTTCGCTTCACCCCCCCCCCTCTTGCTTACCTTTTTGTTCGAACCACGCCGTTGCTTTCACTTTACTTTAGTCATGTCTCTATCACACCACACTCACGCTAATATGTCCGTCATTCACGTGCCATGTACATCCCAAAGACAACCAACACCACGCAGCTGCTTTTGTCATCTCCCTACAACAACAGACAACTCGCCATATGGGTTGCCACATTGGCAAAAGACAAGCAGGTCAGATGTGCGCCAGAAACAAGAAACCACCTTCATGAAAAAAAAGAAAACAGCCGAAGGGGTTCGCCATGTTTCACGGGGGTCCGCGGGGGTCCCAACACTCCCAGGGGGTCCGGGGACCCCCAGGGGGTCCCTCATCTATTTATTTTTGGTTTAATATATATATTTTTTAAACTTTTCTTTTGGACATTTTTATCCCACGATTTTGGTACCCCAAAATAAGCGCGCCCTCACTAGAGCCCCGTGCGCGGCTAGCGGGCCGGGGGTCCCAACACTCCCAGGGGGTCCGGGGACCCCCAGAGGGTCCCTCATCTATTTAAAAAAAGAAAAAAAAAGTTTTCTTTTGGAAAATTTTATCCCACGATTTTGGTACCCCAAAATAAGCGCGCCCTCACTAGAGCCCTGTGCGCAGCGCCTGGACCTCTAGTTGCACATAATGCAGGAGGCAGCAGGACGTTGGGTTATTGAAAACGAGCGCTTTCAAACTCTGACACTTATCACCTGCACAGAATTTATTGACAGAAAGTAGCTCATAACATGTCTACGGTGGATTTTTATGAAACTAAAACTTTGCAGATAGAAAGAGGATAATTCAAGCTTTCCGTACAGCTGCCATGTTGGTGAGTTTAACGTTATTAATACAATCAGATCAGACTTTTCTGTTTGGATGTATGGGCTACAAGCATATAATAACTCAATGATTTAATAATGAAACCTAAAAAGAAAGAGTCAGTAATATAATATGAATAATAAAGGTAAGATACATTCTGACTATCTGATATACTATATTTAATAAATACCCTTTGTTTTGTTTTCAAATATTTTTTTTCACAGAATCAAATGTTTTATTTTTAAATGTCATGAATCACCAGGAAAATGGATGGTTTGGTTCAAGGCTGTTTTGCGGTTTTCAAATATTTAAAAATAATTTATATAAATATTTTCTGAAAAAGTAATGGGGTTTCGATTTGTGGCACCACAAAATGGCCGCCACTGCTATGCCCTATACCTATAGGGTTAAAGTGGTTAATACAGTGGAGCAGTGCATTAGTGTAACCTGTCTATTCTTTATTTATATTCTTTGCACATGGGTACATTTTTACACTTTCAGTTAATTAACACTGTGTATTTTAACTGTGTATTTTACAAACCAGATGTGGACAACAAGAGGAAGTCGATTTACGAGGCTGACATCTCCAGCCTCTTAAACCATCATTTCTATTCCAAACACCTGGACTTCCCTGATCACCATGACCTGCTTTCACTCTCCTCACAAGTAGCCACTGTGAACACACACACACACACACACACACACACACACACACACACACACACACACACACACACACACACACACACTAGTGATGTGCGGGTCAGGTTTTTTCATGACCCGCCCCGCCCCAACCCGCCACGGAACCCAACCCTCCTCAACCCGCACCGCGAACCCATATATAAATCTATGGCTCAACCCGCCCCGCGACCCGCGGTGGGAATATATATATATATTATATAGCGCTCTTTTAAGTACCCAAAGTCCCTTTAAATGTCTACAGTAGCACAACATTGTCATGGGCTGAATAAACAAGCATGTTGTTCAAAATAGGGTTTCTTTTTTTTTTTTTGCGTGTGAGAGCGGCTGACCCGCTCACCCGTAGCCCGCATAATTTCCTCTGAAATCCTGACTCGACCTACCCGCGCCGCGGGTTGACCCGCGGGTTACGGGTCGACCCGCTCATCACTAACACACACACATACACACACACACACACACACACACACACACACACACACACACACACACACACACACACACACACACACACACACACACACACACACACACACACACACACACACACACACACACACACACACACAGCCCCATAGTTGTTGTCCAGCGGAAACCTTGTATGTCCAAAACTGTTACTTTACAGGAAATGGGGGGGAAAATAACACATGTTCCAGTGAATACAATGTAGTTATGCTTTAGTCACAAGCTCTTAATACTGTCCATTGGTTCAAAGTTTATTAAACCCATGGACAGACTTTACCACTTTCAACCTGGCATCCCAATGTTGAGCATGCCATTATAGGTAAAGAAAAATCTAAAATCAATAGCTGATCTACAAGCTCACATCACAATGCACATCACTGTGAGCTTCAAAGAAAAAAAAATATGAAGATACAAGGTTTCTGCCAGACAGTAACAATATACTGTACCCCCTCCCCTTTTTACTGTCTGCTACTTTGATACAGAATAGCATTAGTACACACTGACCACTTTCTCACCTGTCTAGCACTCATGGATTCTGAAACACTAACAATCTGCTGACCATTTCTCACCTAACTCACTGCAGATCATTAAAAATGAGATGAAGAAGAAAATAACGACCAAATTGTTAGGTGTGGATAGTGGATACATTAGCAGGATTATTAATGATTTCTCTCTCTGTGCAACAGGTTCGCTGTAATGGCTTCGGTTTGCATGATGAGGAATTGCATCCTGATATCGGCATTGTTGTCTATGCTGAGTAAGAACACACACACACAAGCACGCTCGCACACGCACGCACACGCAGGCACACACACATACAGATTTAAACCCTCATCAATGCAACCACTTAAACCCTACTTATCATGTCATGTCACCATTAAAAAAAGCTACAGTACTGCAATAATGTGTGGTTGTCACAAAATGCCAGACTGCCAGAGTTTTTCAGGAAAGTGTCAGCCCACTGCCAGCGAATCTGAGTGATTTTGACTAACCTTCTAAAAATAGTATATTTTCCGTGATCGATGTCTATATACAAATGCACCGTTTATTATTCTTTTATTTTTTACTAGTGTAGGACGTTTAGGGTTAGGTCATGTGTTTTGCAACCACATGTTACCACTCAAATTAAAGCTTAGAATGGTGAGCAGTTTTCTATAGCCATTAGGAACATGTTGGTTCTCAGCACACACTTTCAAATTGGGGATATTAATAGGCCTTATTTTAAAATTATCATATTTGTGTATGAAATCTTGTATTAAAAGGCCATTTAAGCATAATGGACGTTTTGAAGAAGTAAAATCACCATTCCAATCAATTCCCCATACTTGAATTGTGCAGAGAAGTGGGTTCATATATGAACACCATTGAAAGTTCTTCATATATTTGTTGTAACAACTTGCATGTGACAATATAGGGGTCCACATATTTAATGCATGATAAATGCACTAAGCTACTAGTCTGCAATGGTTATCATGCTAAACTGTGAAATAGAGATGTATACAGCTAGTCAAAAAAATCAAACGTTTTCCCACCCATTTGATAATCATGGCTCAATTTTCGGGCTCTGGCTCATGGACTCACTCTCTCTCTCTCTCTCTCTCTCTCTCTCTCTCTCTCTCTCTCTCTCTCTCTCTCTCTCTCTCTCTTTCTCTCTTCTCTTCCTGTTGACCTTCTCTCTCCATCACTCTCTCTCCCCTCAGTGTTTCCCTCATGAACCACAGCTGTGTACCCAGTGTGATTGTCACAAACAAGGGAACGGCAGCAGAAATACGGGCAGTACAGGATATGAAGCCTGGTGATGAGGTGAGGAGAGGAGACAGCTGCACAGGGATGTATTTGTGTGGATGGGGGACACAGTATGTGTTACAAGGGGGTAGGGCAGTGGTTTTCAAACTTTTTCATATCAAGGTCCATTATTTATTCAGCATTTGAGCCACAGACCACCGTTTGATGAGATTTAGACTCTCAAACCCAAGCCTTATAATATGTTGTTATCGTTGGATATGATTTTGTCCAGAATTCCGTCCATGCTGCATGTTGGTACCATAGGAGAGATAACAGGCAAAAGTTGATCAAAATAACAATTATTCTATATTCTCTAATAGTGAAGACTTCTTGTAAATGAAGTGATGCAGATGTTATAATAGTTTAACTCTTGAGAGAGTAAAATAAAACCAATTGTTACCAACCCTCCATCATTTAGCTGAGGACCACCTGGAACCCCCTCAAGTACCACTGGTGGTCCCCGGACCACTGGTTGAGAACCACTGTGGTAGGGGATCACCATTTGAACCAGCTGATCTTAACCACTTTAAACCTGGCATCCCTATTGTGGGCATACTGTAGGTGAAAGTTTCCAAAGATGTACAACATTTTATAAAATAACAAAATAATTATAATATATCTTTTGTGAGTGTCTTGTAAGCCTGTGTGGGCTGGGCATCAGTCTTTTAGGGTGGGTACACACTGTAGGATATTTGCTCTGATTATGCTGTTGGGGACCTTTTTTGTCGATCGCCGACAAAACCCTCCTCTGGCTTTGATCGGCGACATATTGCTCGCTGTGTGTGAAAGGCTCTGCGAGAGGATCTACCTGCGATAATAGCGCTCAGCGATGCGTTCCCGAGTGTTTCTAGATATCTAGCAGGTTTGATATTTGTCTCTGTCGCCGACTGGACATCATACAGTATCATACAGTATGATACTGTATGATACAGTATGATACTGTATCATACAGTACAGGAGATCCGCGCTACAGCCAATGAGAGCACATTACAGCCACCGTGACTAGGGGAGGGTCGGTGGACCTGACCCCTGCATAGTACCGCAATATTACCGTCCAGTCCTGTATTAAGTTAAACATTATGAAACAGGATGAGAGAGTGAGCGAGCGTGCTCGAGGGGAGGGCTGTTTATTTGTGTTGTCAGAGTTTGCGAGAGAAATAAGCAACCATGAAAACAAGCCCAACAAAAGCGACTAGGCCACATGAGCACTTTAAACCTACAGTATATACAAATACATTTGATATTTGAAAATAGCCCATCTACAAGCTCACAACGTGTCGCAGCTATTGTCGGCGATGAATCTATAGTTTAAAAACCACAACGATGTATGACAGCCGATTTCAAGAAATGGACTCCTGTCCAGTAGTGTGAAATGCTTAACGATCAGATGAATCCCCGACCACTTTAAAAGTCCTACAGTGTGTACTTTCCCTTAGACACAACAACTCTTTGACCACAGAATTAGATGTGGAGGAGAAACCTGAAGTACTATTCACATGTCAGTGTTTGTTCCTGTGGCTTCCAAAGATGCTGATTGGCTACATAGACCTTATATACCCAACAGAAGACAGAAACGACCAGTTAAGAGACAAATACAACTTCACCTGTGACTGCCAGCAATGTCAAACTAAGACCAAAGTAAGTAATGAAAAACCAAGACTGAAAAAAACCTGACAAAATAGAATGACATATACAGTTCAGTTCAGAAGTTTTAACGTCCGGTGACAGAATTTGGATGTGTAAACACAGAGATAAAAACCTTAGAACAGTAAACCTGGGATTCCCTAACCTTTTCAACTCGACACCCAAAAGAGAAATCGGGTGTCTGCACGGGACCCAAATGTGCAAAAATAAATTATTATTATTTTATTAATAAAAAAAAATCAGAAAATTGTGATTATGTTTTGAAAATTTCTGAGAATCATTTCAAACATTTTTGAAATGAACAAACAAACAAACAAACAAACAAACAAACAAACAAACAAACACAATCATTACCTCAACATCACACACAAGAGCACAGCAGTATTGATAGATCATTGATAACAGAATTATCTTAGTTCACAAGCGGCTAATGTTCCTCAACTCTAACATGTCATCTTCTCTCCTTGGTCTCAGGATGAGGCCAAGCTCAAAGTGCGTGAGCGGAGTGATCCCATTGGGCCAGACGTCATCAGTGACATGGTCCGCTTCGCTAAGATGACCATTGGACGGTTTGAATTAGCCGCCAAGAGCAAGGAGAAAAATATCCTTACATAAGATGAGGTTTTCACACACACAACACCCTGTGTTTCAGGCCATGTGCCTCCTTGTGCTATTCATAGGGTTATCACGATTACAAATGTAATTGTCACTCAAACAATTGCGATCAACGATTTAATTGTGTTTTTCGCATTGAACATTGGAACAAATGAAGCCTTTTAGGCTTCGTAATCAAACATTGTACAGGGCAGATAATATGACAAATAACTGAAATATACAAATAAATTATTGACATATTTAATACTTTTATTCATGTAAAAAGAAAGCAGAAATAGCAGATCTACGAGCTTACAGCGCATTGTGACGTGTTGCAAGCTTGTAGATCTGCTATTTCTGCTTTTTTTATTTGAAAATGTGTGAACATTTTTCAAAATGGAAACGATTATGACGATTATGAAAAAAAATATTTTGATTATCTCAAATAATTTCGATTCGACGATTATGTAATAATTGTGACAGGCCTAGCTATTGATCGTATAAATAGTGCCCGGAGTCATGCTGTACCTGTTCTCGAAAAGCCCCTTTCGCACACTGATCCACATGAGACAACCTACTTGTTCGGCAAGAGCCTCTTTGCTCTGAAAATATTCTCTGAAAACCAACATAAATTTAATTAAATACATTTAAATTCAAAGTAAAGTAAATGTAAAAGCTGTTGAATCAACAAAGTATAGCATCCCACCGTTACAAGAGTCTGATTTGAGTACCTTTAACAATAGCTTTTCAGGTTCAGCCTGTGCCATTGCATCCTTAACTCTCTTGCACCCCCTAGCGAGTTGATGGATATGTGTAAACAGTCCCTGGACAAGATGGGAACCGTGTTCGATGACTCCAACGTTTACATGCTCCTCATGATGTACCAGGCCATGGGGCCGTGTATCTCCATGAGCGATTGGAAAGGTGCGATCAGCTACGGCGAGAAGATCGCACAACCTTTCAGGTAACCTACTACTACAACTGTCAGGAATGGCCTCAAATCTCAAAACCTGGAGGGAGCGAGTCATAGAGCCGGGCTATTAACCGAAAATATGTCAAAATCGATATTTAGGCCTACAGGTTAATTGAATAACCGAGAAGCTTTTTTTAAAAACATATCAAATCAACAATTTGATTAGATTTTTTATTTTTGACTAAATCGATTGTCTAATTAACCACTTAACCCTGTATTATATATACTTCAGTGTACAATGGCGGCGTACACAGAGAGAATAAATAGCCAATCTACAAGATCACACGCTTATAGATCTGCTATTTTCAGTATTATTATTTGTTTAATAATAGTTAATTAATCGTAATCTAGAAATAATCAGGATATTGATTTGAAGTCATAACCATATCGCCCAATGTGTCATATCGTTATATAATGGCTGTGCAAATCCTCCTTGTCCTGTGCAGTGAGCTGTATCCACCATACCATTTATGCCTGTTCACCCTCTACATGACGTTGGCTAAACTCTACATGGGCCTGAAAAAAAAAACATTCATGGCTGTGGGTTATCTCAAGAAGGTAATGATTTAGCACACTGTAGTCTGAAAGACTCACAGTGGGTTGATGAGCATTTTCAAATACAGTGCATCAGTTACTAGCCTATACAATACAGTTGCTACATATCAACTTACTATGTAGTCACAAATAGTTGTGAACTGAACAAAAGTGAAGAACACTACATTGTGTGTACATTTATCTAGCTGTGTGTGTGTGTGTGTGTGTGTGTGTGTGTGTGTGTGTGTGTGTGTGTGTGTGTGTGTGTGTGTGTGTGTGTGTGTGTGTTTTTACAGGCAATATCCATCGTGGAGGTGGTTTGTGGGAAGGATCATCCGTTCCTGGAAAAACTGCAAAAACTCCAGTTTAGACTTCATTTGTACACTTAGAAAGGTGCATGGGGCTTCAAACTAAAATCAATACGTGTAAAAAGGACCGCCCAAAATGATATGTTTTTGTCCGCGGACCCCCCCCCCCATCTCAAGATATATTGTTCCAAGGACCCCCGAAAGCAAAGATTTGAGTTAAAAATGTGTAAATATATTCAAATATTTGCACACATTTTCACAGTTTAAAAAAAAGAAATAGCAGATCTACAAGCTTGTAGATCTTGTGAAGAGCTTGTAGATCTTGTGAAGAGCTTGTCAAGACGGAGGAGTGTCTCTGCTTCCATCGGTGGGAAAAGCGTGTCACCGTAACCCTCCGTTCTTTAGTTATTTGCTGTTGAATTTAGCTTGTTCTCGCAAAAACGAAACACAGAACAAAAAAAAGACAAAAACAGGAAAGCAGATACAAATGTATTTTTCCAAATTCTTTAACATTAGATGGGACGGGGCTGGGTTTGTTGTGATCACATTATTTCCGGATCTACTCTTCTCCAGAAGTCATAGGATCACTCATAGGTTGGTAAACGGTGCCATCTAACGTAAACACTGAAAACGCGGTTTTGACGTGTTACACGTCATTGGCACTCTGGGCTTTGGAACAAATGGACGTGTAATCTGCAGGTAAAGTGATAAGAGTCACAGTCACAGGTGTAACGAGCCATGGCTTGCTACACCTGTGACCCTTATCACAGGTAATGATTAACACACAGGGGGAGATTATAAGTTTTTTACCGTTTTCTTTCTACAAAACGTTGCTGTGATTCATGTTACACACAATAAATGTGAAACTCATCCGGCAGCAGTTTCAGTTTGGACATTCAGTTATTTAACGTGTCAAAAACGGTTTCCCTGTGCCCAGCCGAGTGGCTAAATGTGTGTTCAAGATGGTCACTAGCACTACAACTACATGTATTTTTTCCCCAATACATTCTAGAAGTTTATCTCGCAAAATCTGTTTTTGTTACAGCAAAATAAATGTGTGAGCGTTATACATATCTTATACAGGATAAACACGTGAAATTGGAAGTGATGACACAAAGAAGTTAACCGGAACACTGCAAAATAGAAGCTGATAAACGGGTATAGTCATCCAATCTTGGATGAAATTGGCATTCCACCTTAACATTTATTTATAAGAGCTGGAGAGACAGTGGAACCCCGGTTTCACCTTAATATAAATAACATTGTTTATAACAGGTCTAGCTTTGCACACCAAAAAACGAATCAATGGAATACTTTTAACGTTCTGACATCTGTCCACTAGATGGTGTACTTTAACAACATAATCATTCTGTTCTGTGTGTGTCAGCATTTTACATGGGTTACTTTGATATGAGTTAGACTCTTAACTCATATTGCTGAGCATCTATTGCTCTAACTGTTAGAGCAATGTTTGTCAACCTTTTCAGGCCGTGACCCCCCATAATAATCATATTTGAACTGGGGACCCCCCACCCTGACAAGCACTTGGAATGTAGGAGTTGAGGCATTACATTTAGTATGACTTGGTTCGGTTCCACAGATAAATATTGTGAAAATAGCCGAACTACAAGCTCATAATGTGTCGCGTTGTGAGCTTGTAGATCGGCTATTTTCAAATTGCAAAAGCATTATACAATAGGTCTGAAGTGGTTTTGTAATAATAATCAAGAAGAAATTAAAGTTTTCAAATAATTATAGTGGAGTAAAAGTACAGTATTTGCATTTGAGATGTAATGGAGTAGAATTATTGAAAATTAGAAGTACTCCAGTAAAGTAAAAATACCTCAAAATTGTACTTAAGTACGGTACTTGAGTAAATCTACTTGAGTAAATTAACTATTTCATTGACTCATTGTATAGTATATGTTAACAGATCATCGTGTAGCTGTCTCTTGTGGACTTGCTGTACCTTTTAGCTGTCAAGAACCGTTCAAATAGAATCACTTTTTCTATATTAATTTACGTAGTTAAATTGGTCAGGGATCTCATCAACAACAACCTACTGTACACTGCTCATTATTTGTTGGTCGATTTATTTCACTGCAATCTGGGAACACATTCCTCATTGTAAATGGAGAGGGACACGTCAAATATGGCTGGTATAGTTCATTGTCCACATGTTGACAAAAACATACATTACTTAATTTCACAACTGATACCAACTTTTTGTTATGCTTTATTGCTAGAAGTTAGAACACATCTAATTTTCAAATTCTCTTGTGACACAGTCACAGAGATCTGGTGAAATGATTACTGTTCGCTTTGTCTCTTGTCATCACTGCCAGTGTGAAGAGATGAGCAGCTGTTTCCTTCCATGGACTCAGGTTCAGAATAACACAACAAAAGTCCCTTGGACAAAAGAGAGCAAAATGACAAATAAAGTGATTTAATGTCAAACCCAGATGCAGAGAGAGAGAGAGAAGACAGACAAACTGACAGAGTGACAGCAGATCAAACTGCCTTCTTCTGAATGGGATGAATATTCATTTGATATTCGACAAGAAATCATACATAACAGTACAAACAATGTGGAAGCATTTGACCATATCTATCAATTCAGTCTCATTCTACTTCCAATTAATATTCCAGACCAGTATAGTTGACATTATAACTACATTCATAATCACCTACCTGCCAAATACCATGGGGTTGGGGGTGTGGTCATCTTGTAATGTGAGACATTAAATTCTCCATGGTGAAAAAACGATTGAATGTACTGCTCCTTTAAGAAGACAGGACACGAGGGGGGGGGGGTGCTGTTGTTGCGGAAGAGAAGCCGGGAGAAACAAAACAGTGAGACACTCGATAAGTTTCATTGCCTTGCGTACCAAGAAATGTGTTAAGTTTCGTTTCTTGATGTTTGAGTTTCGCATTGAGGAAATGGTGAAAGGATACTGAGTTGGGATTTGCCCAGACAACAACAACAAAAAAACACAGTAGACCTATAAAACAACAGATACACAGTAACAGTGATCATTGACAGAGAGTGATCTGATGTGACTGCAACCTGACTGTTCTCTCATAAAACCACGACTGAGGTAATGTTTTATTTGATCGAATAATTGTTATTTATGATTATCTTTGTCATCAAGTTCAACGTAAAGGGCAGAATTAGCCCTTTACGTTGCCAAATTGTCAAATAATATACGAGGCAAACATTTTGAAAATAGCCGATCTACAAACTCACAACATTGCTCGCATTGTGAGGCGTTGTGAGCTTGTAGAGCTGCTATTTTCACAATATTTATCTGTGGAACTGAGTCAAACAAAATGTAATGCCTACCATTCCAAGTGCTTGTCAGGGTGGGGGGTCCCAGTTCAAATATGATTATTGTCAAAGATATTTGAACATGTAAACATGAACTAATGTGATATAATATGTTTGCATTTGCAAAATGAAAAATGGAAAAATTGCTCATCGCATTGTGCCGCGTTGTGAGCTAGTAGATCTGCTATTTTTTTTAAGTGGTTGTTTTGCTGCTATATTAACATATTTAGCTGGGGACGCTGGTGTATTGTGTTTAGATGTTCTGAATGTGCGTAGGCTAAGGATCTTGGCAACCTCTCTCTGTCTCTCCGCCCAGCTTAGCCCTGGTTCAGAGCGTTAGTGGCTTCGCTCTAACGCCCTGGAAGACCCCTCGCTCTACGCATGTACAAGGAATTCCACTGCCCTGCCAGCGCTCAAGAGTAGTGAAAATAAACTAAACCATTTCGCTACTCACCGAAGCAAAGGCTGTTTTGTGTTGTTGAAAGTCTATTCTCCGCACTGGGGAGCCTCTCAGCACCCCACCTACTCTGTAAAATACACTTTGTGGGCAGAAAATAAAATATGTCAGCGAGACGGAAATAAATTGTATTTACTCCACAGTGCCCTCTACAGATCTGGAGGATTTGAACTTACCATTAACCAAAATCTGTAGAGGGCACTGTGGAGTAAATAAAAATAATTTCCAGGGCGTTAGAGCGAAGCCACTAACGCTCTGAACCAGGGCTACGCCCAGCTCAACTTTAAACAGGAAATAGAAACCATTGTATTAATCAGTAATCTTGTATCTGACACTGTGTGATACAGATCAACTACGAAGTCAACAATTGGACCTTGGACAGACATCAGGCTTAATGACAGGTGAGGAATTAAACACATGTTTGATAGTGTTACAGTGTAGCCTACAATAGAACTGTATGACTGTACATTATAATAGTATAAGATGATGCTGATGAAATATTTTGTAATATCTTCATTAAATACAAATGTAGCTTATTGGAAGCAGTTTGTGAAGTGAATTAATATCAGTTTTTGTTTTGGTTCAGAACGGGCCATTAGGGGATGACGATACGCATAGTAAACAGGACCTGTGGTGACGTGACAGACCTTAAAGGGGGGACACCACCACAATCTATCTTTGCTTACCTTGTGGAATAAAGTCACTTCGACGAGGCACTCGGAAGACCATGGAACCAACAATGAAGAAACAAATCGAGGGAATCGAGATGTTCGACAGTCCTACTAAAGGACGAGGTCTTCGGGTGACCAAACCGTTCAAAGTTGGAGAACTTATCTTCTCCTCCCCGGCGTACTCATACATCCTCAAAGTTGAACAGAGGGGAAAGTACTGTGATTGCTGCTTTGCTAAGTATGTATTTATGTGGCACGCATGCATATTCTAACTTGTTATTTCCTTTCTGTGTGCATTAACAGGCCTGTGTTGTAGGCTACGCATAGAGTACCGAAGTCCTGACGTCACTCGGTGTGTGTGTGTGTGTGTGTGTGTGTGTGTGTGTGTGTGTGTGTGTGTGTGTGTGTGTGTGTGTGTGTGTGTGTGTGTGTGTGTGTGTGTGTGTGTGTGTGTGTGTGTGTGTGTGTGTGTGATATACAGGGGTTGGCTTGTTAGCATTTATGCAAATGTTAAACACCTGTCCCTATAAGAAGGCTTTTGATATCACAAAAACATAAAATAAGCAGAATTTTGTGACATTTTAAACTTGGGATACCAGGTTTTTGATTGATTGAATACTTTATTAGTCAAAAATGTTAACACAAAACAGTCATGGGGACTTGTTTCCATTGTGGTCCTATGTATGTAAATGTAGGTGAAATTAACAATTTAGTAGAATGGGAAACTATAATAATCTTGAACAATAGTAGAACCTACTCTAGCAATAATATAGACTCCCAGGAATAGCTGAGAGCTACATTTTCAAACTGTCATTGGCAGCAGTAAGATACTTTTGTGATATGGTTTAAATGATTGATGAGATGTGTTCCTCTATAGAAGATTTCTATTAATTTCATTCAGTCATTACTTAGGGCACGGTGGCACAGTCGGTAGCACTGTCGCCTCACAGCAAGAAGGTCCTGGGTTCGATTCCCATAACTTCCACATTTTGGACAGGCAACAAACTGATCCGTTTAAGACTGCTCCGGGGTTTGGCTTGACTCTGCACAAAGCACTGTGGAAGCAACCCACCTCAAAGCTGCGTTTAGACGCTGTTCTGTTGTCCCTATATACTGCAACTTGCTATAAAGTGCTGCTGATATGCACTGTTTGGGATGATTGAATTGACGTTGGGCTGTTGTGTTTGGTGGAGCAGACAGCTGGTCTACCATAAGCTCAGCTCTATTAATACTAGTACTACAGAAGGATTCAAAGTCTGTGGACTGTGTTGTTTACAATGGGAGGAACTCCTGCAAACAACTGCTTATGCTATTTCTCTGTTCTGAGGGGATAATCTACCCCAAGACAGATTTCACATCATTCTTGTGTTTTTGGTATGAATAATGTGTATTCATATTATATTTTATTTTATTATTATTGTTATTATTATTATGTATTTATTTTTCTTTCACAAATTTCTTTATGTTGCGTTGAAAGTTAATCTGGTGCACTGGAGTACCTAAGCACAATGCTATCTAGGTGTGCATGTGTGCCTGCGTGTGTGCTTGCTTGTGTGTGTGACTGTGTGTAAACAATCAATATATCCATCCAAGAGGATGTAAACACATATGTTGTAACATGCTGCTCATTAAAACATAATGTTCGTTCATTCATAGGAAACCTGAAGAAGAAGACTTGAAGAAATGTGTAAAGTGCAAGAAAGCCTTCTATTGCAATGTCAACTGCCAGGTAGGAAACGAGTGGATGAGGAGGAGGAGGAAGGGGGTTAATGACTGCAGGAATTTGTATTTATTTATTTATTTACCAGGGACAGTGCACATTAATCAACATGTCAGTTTTCACGTCGACGTAAATGAGCCAGAGTTATTAGTTAATTTTCATCTGAAGTTGCTCACATTATTCCTTGTCCATCTGATTGTTAATTTGTTCTTAGTTACTTTTTTTGATTGATTTATTGATTAAAAACTGTATTACTAGTCAGAAATGTAAACAGCTGTGCATGGTACAGTAAGACATTAGGCTAAAAGGATAACACAAAAAAGTCCTTGTATGGCTTTGTTTCATATCTGATAAAGAACACTTCTGATTGAGTGTAAAACAGTAACATAGAATGGAATGTGATTGATCACACATGGAAGTTCACCTTTGGTTTCACTGTGGATCAATAAGAAACAAAACCCAGATTTTTGGGTCCGATGCTGATCTCAATTTCAGAGCGTCCTAGACCACCGATAACATTTATGAAATTTTTCTAATCATTAAAAAAAAAGTTTGTATTTGAGAACATTTAGCTTATAAGCTAAGAAATAAATATAAATACACACAAATAACTGTTTGACAAGATAGGTTTAACCCATTAAGACCTGAGGCCGATTAAAACATTTTTTTTCTAAATCCTAACGCTTAAAAAAATATTTGTATTCAAAGATTTGCACAATTTTCCAAAAATAGCAGATCTACAAGCTCACTGCACTGCCACACTATGAGCTTGTATATCTGCTGTTTTTGAATAGCCAAAGAAATCTAAAAATGACACGGATGCGTTCCCGGTCTCAATGGGTTAAATTAAGTAAACTTCAATTATGAAAAGAAAAATTCATTTGAATTATACAATTAACAAGGAAACAAGTCAATATACACACATGAACTGAATGTCATTTTATTTAACCACTCAGGCTAAGGCCTAATAGTGGCTATGACCACAGTAGACATGCAAAGATCTGATTCAGGTGGAGAAGAGATTCAGTGGGTTAATTAAAAATAATAGCTTTGTGTGACATGAAGATCTGAGAAGAGGGTAAGGAAGGACACAGGTCAGTCAAGGACAGGACTAGTGTATACTGAGAGCTTAGCATTGTGTTGAGTGGCATTACTGGCATAGCACTGTACTGTACATAGCATAGCTTAGAGGCCCTATAGACCAACTGTTAAGCAGTATTTGTGGGCGAGTTTAATTTTGGCGTTACTGTGTGCCAGGCAACATGCATTGCTTGTAGGGTTAATTTCGTGTGTGTGTGTGTGTGTGTGTGTGTGTGTGTGTGTGTGTGTGTGTGTGTGTGTGTGTGTGTGTGTGTGTGTGTGTGTGTGTGTGTGTGTGTGTGTGTGTGTGTGTGTGTGTGTGTGTGTGTGTGTGTGTGTGTGTGTGTGTGTGTGTGTGTGTGTGTCAGAAAGGGGACTGGAATATGCACAAGCTGGAGTGCTCAGCAATGCTTAAGTATGGTCCGAAATGGTGTCCATCAGATAGAGTCCGCCTGGTGGCCAGGATCCTTGCCACAAAGGTGAGTGTGTGGTCTTTCTTGATTTTTTTCCCCCAACACTTCCTATTTATGAAATACGAGTTGTTGAGTATATTGTAGTCTCGCGAGCCAGACTGTTGCCAGACACTCCCCCGCTAACACCCAAAAAGTCAGGAAAACATCATACAGGAACAGGTTCAACATGACGAGAAAGTCTAGGGTATACCAAGAATGGAAAAGGATACTTGAGTGTCAAAACAGATAATTATGTACATGATGAGTGATTAATGAAGGGCATGACAGGATTGAAAGGAATGGAGTGTCACAATAGTTTGATGCAAAGGTGCCTAATTCTGATCAGAGGTGAGGAGGAGGAGGTCTGATGGTGAGGCTGTGGATCCATGGATTATGATTGTGGAGTGTTATTGTAGTTATTGTTATTATTGAATTGAAACTTCGAATTTGGTACCACCCACCCATAAATCAAACATGGGCAAATTCTCCTTCTACAGCACTGCCACCCAGGATTGGAATAGTCTAACTCCATCCCTCAAAAAATGCAGTTCGCTGGGCTCATTTAAAAGAGCCTTAAAAAAAAATCACCTTTCAGGAGGCCAAAAGAGGAGGGTAGTACCATTTTCCCGTTAGACAGCAGACCCTCCCCCCCCCTGTTCTTGTACATATTTTTTTCCCCTCTTTTTTATTTATTTTTTGTTGTATATAGTGTTATTATTATTATCTTTTTGCTGTTTATTTTGTAATGATATTTGAACTGTGGTGCCACTATATATGCCTATGAATTGAATACCAAGGCCCTCATTGGAAACAAGTCCGCAAGGACTTTTATGAACGGACCAAAGTATTTTAAATGTAACTGTGCTGTTTTAAATTTTTGCCTAATAAAATATTCAATCAATTCAATCAATCAATCCCACAAAGGATTTAATGCACATGTTGAAATTTTCAGGGAATTAAGGCAGCTATTCGCAAACATAACTTTTAGCTGTCTTGTTGTCCTCACCTGATGCAAGCATGTACGGTACAATACCACAAATATCCTGCAACATATCAATGAGCATGTCATCCCGACACTTTATGAGTCACCAAAATTATTCAAACACATACAAAATTAATAAATAAAAAAGTGCCACGGACTTGGACATAGACAAGTCTAGCCGGACATGTTTGTCCATGTACGGACATGTTGATGACCCCTGTCTGAGTGGAAGTTCATGATAGCACAACATCATAAATGTATTTTGGCCTTAAACCATTCAGTGCTTTATAAACCATCAGTAGCAGCATTTTGAAATCAGTTATTTGACAATTCTTCTTAATATTATCACTTAAGGACATGAATGATATGTGATGGGTATAAGTACCTTATGATGAACTATCTGTAATTATTGAAATGATTTGTACTAACCGCTTTATATTGAAGAACCTTTCTGCATTATTTGTTTAAATAAAGATTAAGAAGTGTAGAATTTTTGCCAATGCTTAATTTCTTGCAAATGCTTCTTTCTACAGAAGGCACAGAAAGAAAGATCTGCATCTGAGAAGCTTATACTGATGGAAGAATTACGTAAGGGATCACTCAACATAAACACGCACACACATGCACACACATGGGTACATTCGCCATACAATCTGTGTTAATTTATTGTAATTCATTTGTAACTAAGAGAGAGGAAAGATGTAGCCAAATGCAGGCATGCAATGCTCATTTGGTATGTTCTTGCACTCTATTTCAATGACGTGACGCGCACGTCGCTTAACACCTACACTGCAAGGCACACAATGGACAATTGATATGCATCTAGGCTTATTCCTATGTTAATTCGCTAGGTGTGAGTCGGGAGCCTTTGAAAACTTTGTTGAGGTGTGAATTTAAAGTAGTTTTAAATCTATGCGTGTGCCTGCGTGTGCTCCTGGTCAAATAGGTTCCGGCACGGCGTGCAAGGCCGTCCAGTGAGCATTGCACCCCTGGTCAAATGGACCCTTACTGGTCCATTCGGTTCCATTCATACACTCTCAAGAGTTGAATTAACAGGGAAACAAATGGATTTTACCGCTTCAAGGAGGGGTGGGCAATTTTCCAAGGCTGCTGTGACCATTCAGTGCCAGACAGTGAAAACCACCATTGCTTTTACGTCTTATAGAGAGTACGCACGTGCATCACTTTTCCACTGGGACACGCCCCCCTCTTCTATAATGAGTGGTAAAACATTGAGCAGCATAGACCATATTCACACGGCGGCCATGTTTCTATGAAGTCAATGAAAGTAGCCACCCCGGGTGGCGGCACTTTCAATGTTAAATTCCAATATGGCCACCGTGTGAATATGGTCTATGGAGCGTTGGAGTTTGGTAGCGCTCGTTGGAAATCACGGTCCTGCGTACCACCTGTTTGTAAATTGCACATAATGCAGGAGGCAGCAGGACGTTGCGTTATTGAAAACGAGCGCTTCCAAACTCTGACACTTAAATTATCACCTGCACAGAATGTATTGACAGAAAGTAGCTCATAACATGTCTACGGTGGATTTTTATGAAACTAAAACTTTGCAGATAGAAAGAGGATTATTCAAGCTTTCCGTACAGCTGCCATGTTGGCAGTTTTGGGAAGTAACGGATTACATGTAACGCCGTTACGTAATCAGAGTAAATAAAAATGGTAACGGTAACGTCTTACAGTACATTTTAAAATGTGTACCGGTAATCTGGATTACAGTAACGGGGGTTACAGGCCGGTTACATTCGCTCCTTCCCCTCATCAATTTTACAAACAAGTGATAAATTATTATAACACCAAACAACCACCCGCAAGAGCGCACACTCCGCACAGACTGCAATGGATGCGTGGAGACGGCCAGGACGCACAGCGCACCTCTGTCAATATGGTAGGCTAATGGTAGACACAAGTTCTCTGGTTGAGATTCAACATCAAGTGAAACGCTGCACATAACCACTGGTAGGTTTGATTTCAAGCCTATATTCCAGTTTATAATGCGTGGAAGCCAAGCAACACTTTTGACAGAGAGAGGGGGGAGAGAGAGAGCATGAGATAGAGAGAGAGAAACCCCGACGTTGGATCAACAGCAATACAAAGTAATAACTGCAAACAGATTCAAAGTTTAGGCTATCAATATCATACAAAAGTATAGAGAAGCTGTGATCTCACCGCTCTGATGGACAATAAATAAATAATGCTTTTGCAATCAACATCCATGTTCTCTTCGTGTGTCAACTTTGATTCAAATGGGAAGTTTATTTCAGCAGATAGAATGTAGTTTGTTAATTGCCTTCACCTGCTGTGCTGCTGCGCAACACGGCAGATCTCCGCCAGGCCAGGTGGCCCTACCCAGGCCCATGAAATTCATAGGCAGTCATAGTAGCCAATTATAATAAAATCTGCTCAAACTGACTCATACACTGATACAGAACCATATATAGGCTAAATATTGTCACTGTCGGTTGGGAAAACTGTTCCTTTTATTTTAAAATAATTTCAAATGGTGGAAAAAGCCAATCTACAAGCTATAATTATTAACAATTAGTGGACAAATACAAAAAATAGGGGAAAATACATAAAATCTCTAATGTGATTAATGTGACCCCTACAGTCAGTGAAGTCCAGGGCTGAATGTGACAAATATTGAGACCAATAGGCTATAACCTAATACATCATTTTATGAAATAAATGGGTTGTATTTCACAGACAGTTACACTATTCTTGTAATATATTCAAATTAAATCATCCTTAACCTTCAAGTTAAATTCATTATTTCCATGGACTTAAAAATCATCGTTTTATTTGATGGCCTTCTTGCCCTGGCAATTGGCCTTTGTGCCCTCAAAAAATTGACAAAACCAAAGGCCAAGTGGCCTTGCCACTAAAATGACGAAATTCCAGGCCTGCTGTCAATGGTAAAACGTGTTTTATCTAATTAAATAGAGTTTTGCTTAAAAGTAATCCAAAAGTAACTGAAAGTAACTAGTAGTTACTTTTTAATAATAAGTAATCGGATTACGTTACTGACTACAATTTTTAGCAAGTAATCTGTAACTGTAGGGGATTCCTTTTTAAAAGTAACCCTCCCAACCCTGCATGTTGGTGAGTTTAACGTTGTTTAATACAATCAGATCGGACCTTTCTGTTTGGATGTATGGGCTGTCAAGGCCAGAAAGTTGTTTTTTTGCCCCTCAGTAGGCATTTCCGCATAACTTCCGGGTACGATGATGTCATGCGCATAGCCTCTGTTAAGGGCAATTCACACAGAGCACTATAACTGTAACTACATGTATACAAATATAGTTTACATTGTTTTAAAGTCAAGTGGATGGCAGAGTTCACACCTACTATAAAAAGAAATACAATGGTTAACGATATAGTTATAGTTATCTTTATAGTTATAGTGCTCAGTGTGAATGGCACTTTAGGCTGCCAATTAGAATAATACAAGCATAGAATAAGTCAATAATTTAATAATGAAACCTAACAAAGAACGAGTCAATAATATAATATGAATAATAAAGGTAAGATACATTCTGACTACCTGATATACTATATTTAATAAATACCCTTTGTTTTGCGGTTTTCAAATTTTTCACAGAATCAAATGTTTTATGGTCATGAATCACCAGGAACCTGGATGGCTTGGTTCCAGGTAAAGGTCTTCACGGGTAAAATATAAAGACCCGTACCCAAATGGACCCGTGAAAAACTTACCCGGAACCAAATGGACCCGGCCCATAGTCAAATATGAAGGACCGATACCCGAATAGACCCGCGAAAATATTACCAGGAACCGAATGGACCCGGGCCATTGTTAGAAATCTGAGTTCCGGACCCGATCATTACCGAGAGCTGTCGGACCCCGACCCGTATAGAACCGTGACATACAAGAACCGAACCCGTACATAACCCGAGACCCCGAAATACCCGAACGCAAAATTTTTGCTAACGTCATAACTAGTTGTAGTTGTCCAGCGTTAAATAAGACTTGTTTCATACTTTCTTACCTAAATGTATAGCCTCCATGGTTGTGATGTATAATCCCAGTCAATGCTCATTGGATAGTTTATAAATACAAAATAAATCCACGTTCTAGATGTGTGTAATCCTTCTTCATTGCCAACTATAATCCATGTTAATTTCTAATGTTAAACAACATTTAATGTTGTTTAACATTATAATTGGCTTTGGAGTTTCCATTGTGCTTTGCGGAGCATACCGGGTAACAACACGCTATCAACTCTACTGTTTTACCATTTTGAACCATTAACCAAAGCATTGCGTTAATCGACAATATTTGATATAACTGGCGTATAGAAATGAGTGGGTCACATGTGAAAGGATCGGCGATGTGACATCACTGACGAATCCTTGCTATCTTTAAACCAACTTCGAACATGGCGTAGCGTCCGTGCTACTTCCTTGTTGCATAGTGACATCACTGTCGAATCCTTGATGTCGAATTCTTTGCTTGTGGTAGTGAAACACTAAACAGGATTATTATTTCATGTCAACATTCAAGTACAACTATCAGAAGATGTAACTCAGGTAAAGTAATGCGCCACTCTGCAAGTTTAACTAAAGTTTTCCACCTGTCCAAAGTTGTTCCTAATACAGACAGAGCCATCGGTCAAGTCGATCATCAAGGCTAATGCAGACATAAAGATTTTTAAATCATCCTATCCTTGTTAATATATCGCCATTTAGGTCAATGGTATAACATTATGTAGTGATATAATATAAATAGCAGCCAGTCATTGACTGCGTCACTGCCAGTCTGTCTTCTGACTCTGAGCGACCCCCCTCCCTCCCTCCCTCCCTCCGTCCACTCGAGTATTAGTGGAACCGTCCATTTCACAGTCTGAGCCCGAGAACCCCCGCTCGCCGGGTCCACTCGAGTATTAGTGGAACCGTCCATTTCACATTCTGAGCCCCGAGACCAGAGACAAACTGAAACGGTTCATTCCGACCCGGACCCGGAGTCACTTCTTGTGAATGGACCCGGACCCGGGTCGGAACCCGGGTATTTCGGGTTTCTTTCTAGGGTTTCTTTCTAGTTCCAGGCTTAAAATAATTTATATAAATATTTTCGGAAAGACTTATGGGGTTTTGATTTGTGGCACCACAAAATGGCCGCCACTGCCATGCCATATAGGGTTAAAGTGGGTAATACAGTGGAGCAGTGCATTAGTGTAACCTGTCTATTCTGTATTTATATTCTTTGCACACAATCTTTACACTTTCAGTTCATTAACACTGTGTATTTTACTGTGTATTTTGAAAACCAGATGTGGGCGACGAGAGGAAATCGATTTACGAGGCTGACATTGCCGGCCTGCATAAATTCTATTCCAAACACCTGGACTTCCCTGATCACCATGACCTGCTTTCACTCTTCTCCCAGGTAGCCACTGTGAAAACACACACACACACACACACACCCCCACACACACACACACACACACACACACACACACACACTGCCAGTGTGAACTCAACAAGATCTGCATCTGGCTCTCCGACAACAAACTATCATTACACCTGGGTAAAACTGAATCCATCCTCTTTGGGTCCAGTCCTAACCTTAGCAAGGCTGAGAGCTTCACGATCAAAGTGGGTGATGATGTTATCACAAGAAAGGAGGAAATTACCTACCTGGGTTCCATCTTGGAGGCAAACCTCTCCGGTAACAAAAACGCTGAAAGAGTGATCAAAAAGGTTAACCAAAGAAACCGCTTTTTGCATAGGATTGGACGTCTAGTCAGTAAGAATACTCTGAAGATTCTTGCAGGGGCCCTCATACAAGGTTATTATGATTATGCATGCACTTCATGGTATCGCAACACCTCCAAGGCCTTAAAAACAAGGCTCCAAACATCCCAAAACAAACTAGTGAGGCTACTTCTTGGCCTCAATCACAAAACCCATCTAACCCCTGCTCATTTTGCTAGGATTGGATGGCTTAGGGTTGAGGACAGAGTACAGCAACTTGCTATGGGCCTGGTCTTCAAGATACACCACAACATTGGGATCCCCCTGTATTTGTCTAAATACTTCCTAAATGTTAATGAAGTCCTCGATCATAACACCAGAGGCAGCTCCACAAATCATGTTCAACCCAGATTTGGCTCAACAAAGGGAATGAACTCGTTCTCATGCTATTCATCAAAAATGTGGAATGCCCTACCAAAAGGAGTAAAGGAGTGTAAAACCCTACTCACTTTCAAAACTGCCCTAAAGATACACCTTCAGGAGGCTGCAATTCGAAAATGGCCCCTGTCTAAGTCTTAACCTACCCCCCCCCCCCACCTTCAGGAGGCTGCAATTCGAAAATGGCCCCTGTCTAAGTCTTAACCTAGCCCCCTACCCCCCCCCCCATTTATTTTTCTTCTCTTGTACATTTTTCTTTGCTCTTCATACCAGTAACCTGTAAGCTGATTGTACGACATTCTGTATAGTTTTTGTGTATATGTCGTCATGATTTGTGTGCATGGGGATCTCATCTTAAACAAGCTCAGTGCTTAATGAGTCTCCCAGTTTAGTAGCGTATTGTATTGTGAATTTGTACTTCCATGTACTGATGTTCTCATGTCTTACTAAATAAAGTACATCAATCAATCAAAACACACACACACACACACACACACACACACACACACACACACACACACACACACACACACAGTTGTTGTCCAGCGGAAACCTTGTATGTCGAAAACTGTTACTTTACAGGAAATGGGGGGGGGAAATAACCTGTGTTCCAGTGAATACAATGTAGTCATACTTCAGTCACAAGCTCTTAATACTGTCCATTGGTTCAAAGTTTATTAAACCCATGGACAGTTGAAACCCACTTTCAACCTGGCATGTAAAATCAATAGCTGATCTACAAGCTCACATCACAATGTACATCACTGTGAGCTACAAAGAAAAAATAAATATGGAGATACAAGGTTTCTGCCAGACAGTAACAATATACTGACCCCCCCCCCCTTTACTGTCTGCTACTTTGATACAGAATAGTATTAGTACACACTGACCACTTTATCACCTGTCCAGCACTCATGGATTCTGAAACAATCTGCCGACCATTTCTCAACTAACTCACAGCAGATCATTAAAAATGAGAGGAAGAAGAAAATAACGACCAAATTGTTTTCCAACAGGTGTGAATACATTAGCAGGATTAGTAATGATTTCTCTCTCTGTGCTACAGGTTCGCTGTAATAGCTCCGATTTGCATGATGAGGAATTGGAACCTCATATCGGTCGTGTTGTCTACGCTGAGTAAGAACGCACACACGCACACACACACACGCACACATACAGAGTTAAACCCTCATCAATGTAACACTTAAACCCTACTTATCATGTCAGTAAACCATAAAAAAAAGCTACAGTACTGCAATAATATGTGGTTGTCACAAAATGCCAGACTGCCAGAGTTTTTCAGAAAAGTGTCAGCCCACTGCCAGCGAACCGAGTGATTTTGACTAACCTTTGAAAAATATTTTCCATGATCGCCGTCCTCACGGTGATCCCCTCATTACACGCACAGGGGTCTCGTGCAATCGGTTTTATTATATGATTCTGTTATTTTTTACTAGTGTAGTACGTTTAGGGTCTATGTGTTTTGCAACCACATGTTACCACTGAAATTAAAGAATGGTGTGCAGTTTTCTATAGCCATTAGGAACATGTTGGTTCTCAGCACACACTTTCAAATTGGGGATATTAATAGGCCTTATTTTAAAATTATTATATTTGTGTATGAAATCTTGCATTAAAAGGCCATTTAAGCATAATGGACATTTTGAAGAAGTAAAATCACCATTCCAATCAATTCCCCATACTTGAATTGTGCAGAGAAGTGGGTTCATATATGAACACCATTGAAAGTTCTTCATATATTTGTTGTAACAATTTGCCAATGTGACAATATAGGGGTCCACATATTCAACGCATGATAACTGCACTAAGCTACTAGTCTGCAATGGTTATCATGCCAAACTGTGAAATAGAGATGTATACAGCTAGTCAAAAAATCAAACTTAGATTTTCCCACCCATTTGATAATCACAGCTCAATTTTGGGGCTCTGGCTCATGGACTAACTCTCTCTCTCTCTCTCTCTCTCTCTCTCTCTCTTTCTCTTTCTCTTTCTCTTTTTCTCTTCTCTTCCTGTTTACCTTCTCTCCCCATCACCCTCTCTCCCCTCAGTTTTTCCCTCATAAACCACAGCTGTGTACCCAGTGTGGCTGTCACGTACAAGGGAACGACAGCAGAAATACGGGCAATACAGGATATGAAGCCTGGTGATGAGGTGAGGAGAAGAGACAGCTGCACAGGGATGTATTTGTGTGTATGGGGGACACGGTATGTGTTACAAGGGGGTAGGGCAGTGGTTTTCAACCTTTTTCATGTCAAGGTCCATAATTTATTCGGCATTTGAGCTCTCAGACCACCGTTTGATGAGATGATTTAGACTCTCAAACCCAAGCCTTAGAATATGTTGTTATCGTTGGATATGATTTTGTCCACAATTCCGTCCATGCTGCATGTTGGTACCATAGGAGAGATAACAGGCAAAAGTTGATCAAAATAACAATTATTCTTCATTCTCTAATTGTGAAGACTTCTTGTAAATTAAGTGATGCAGATGTTATAATAGTTTAACTCTTGCGAGAGTAAAATTAAACCAATTGTCAATTGTTACCAACTCTCCATTTAGCTGAGGACCACCTGGAATCCGCGCTACAGCCAATGAGAGCACATTACAGCCACCGTGACTAGGCGAGGGTCGCTGGACCTGACCACAACAGACAGACCCCCGCATAGTACCGCAATATTACCGTACAGTCCTGTATAAAGTTAAACATTATAAAACAGGATGAGAGAGTGAGCGTGCTCGAGGGGGGGGCTGTTTATTTGAGAGGAATTGCACACAGAGAACGAAAGAGAGACTGAGAGAGCGAGCTCTGTGTGTGTGTGTGTGTGTGTGTGTGTGTGTGTGTGTGTGTGTGTGTGCAGCGTGTGTCTGAACAGTGTTGCCAGATTTTGCGAGAGAAATAAGCAACCAGGTCTATGAAAATAAGCCCAACAAAAGCGACTAGGCCACATGAGCACTTTAAACCTATATACAAATACATTGGATATTTGAAAATAGCCGATCTACAAGCTCATAACGCGTCGCAGCTATTGTTGGCGATCCATCTATAGTGTAAAAAACGATGTAAAAGTCCTACAGTGTTTACTTGCCCTTAGACACTCCAGATAAAAAACAGAATCAGAATCAGAATCAGTTTTATTGTCACAGGTTTACAAGGTAAAAAAGTGGGTGAAATTCGTTTTTGTACATCGTTCCCAACAACTCCTTGACCCCAGAATTAGATGTGGAGGAGAAACCTGAAGTAGTAATCACATGTCTGTGTGTGTTCCTGTGCCTTCCAAAGATGCTGATCAGCTACATAGACATTATGTACCCAACAGAAGACAGAAACAACCAGTTAAGAGACTGTTACAACTTCACCTGTGACTGCCAGGAATGTCAAACTAAGTCCAAAGTAAGTCATGAAAAAGAAACCTGACAAAATAGTATGACGTATACAGTTCAGTTCAGAAGTTTTAGTGTCCGGTGACGGAATCTGAATGTGTAAACACAGAGATAAAAACCTTAGAACATAGAGCAAACACTGTAAACCTGGGATTCCCTTTTCAACTCGAGACCCAAAATATACATTTGGTGTCTGCACGGGACCCAAATGTGCAAAAATACATTATAATTGTTATCATTAGTCAAGTGAGCCCTATTTTTCAGAACATTTTGAATATTTTTAGAACATTTCTGAGAATCTTTTGAAACATTTTTTAAATTAATAAGCAAACAAACAAACAAACAAACAAACAAACAAACACAATCATCACCTCAACATCACACACAAGAGCACAGCAGTATTGATAGATCTTTGATAACAGAATTATCCTAGTTCACAAGCGGCTAATGTTCCTCAACTCTAACATGTCATCTTCTCTCCTTGGTCTCAGGATGAGGCCAAGCTCAAAGTGCGTGAGCGGAGTGATCCCATTGGGCCAGACGTCATCAGTGACATGGTTGGCTTCGCTAGGATGACCATTGGACTGTTTAGGTTAGCCATCGAGAGCAAGGAGAAAAATATCCTTACATAACTCCCTGTGTTTCAGGCCATGTGCCTCCTTGTGCTATTCATAGGGCTGTCACGATTACAAATTTAAGTTGATGATTCATTGTCATTGGCTTCGTAATCAAACATTGCACAGGGCAGATAATATGACAAATAACTGAAATATACAAATACATTATTGACATATTTAATACTTTTATTCATGTAAAAAAATGCAGAAATAGCAGATCTACAAGCTTACAGCGCGTTGTGACGCGTTGTAAGCTTGTAGATCTGCTTCTTTTTATTATTTGAAAATGTGTGAAAACGATTATGACGATTATGCAAAAATAATTGTGATTATCTCAAATAATTGCGATTCGACGATTATGTAATAATTGTGACAGGCCTAGCTATTGATCGTATAAATAGCTCCCGGAGTCATGCTGTACCTGTTCTCGAAAAGCCCTTTTCGCACACTGATCCACATGAGACAACTTGTCCGGCAAGAGCCTCTTTGCTCTGAAAATATTCTCTGAAAACCAACATAAATGTAATTAAATGCATTTAAATTCAAAGTAAAGTAAATGTAAAAGCTGTTGAATCAACAAAGTATAGCATCCCACCTGTTACAAGAGTCTGATTTGAGTACCTTTAACAATAGCGTTTCAGGTTCAGCCTGTGCCATTGCATCCTTAACTCTCTTGCACCCCCTAGCGAGTTAATGGATATGTGTAAACAGTCCCTGGACAAGATGGGAACCGTGTTCGATGACTCCAACTTTTACATGGTCCTCGTGATGAACCAGGCCATGGGGGCTTGTGCCGGCCTGGGCGATCTGAATGGTGCGATCCACTACGGCGAGAAGATCGCACAACCTTTCAGGTAGCCTACTACTACGACTGTCAGGAATGGCCTCAAATCTCAAAACCTGGAGGGAGTCATAGCGCCGGGCTATTAACCAAACATATATCAAAATATTTTGGCCTACAGGTTAATTGAATAATCGAGAAGCTTTTTTTTTAAACGTATATATTTATATCAATGAATCAACGATTTGATTAGATTTTTTATTTTTGACTATATCGATATTTTTAACCCTGTATTATATATACTTCAG
This sequence comes from Gymnoscopelus braueri, assembly GCF_963280865.1. Lineage (NCBI taxonomy): Eukaryota > Metazoa > Chordata > Actinopteri > Myctophiformes > Myctophidae > Gymnoscopelus > Gymnoscopelus braueri. Next base: position 45,794,675 of record NC_137617.1, read on the forward strand.
TGTACAATGGTGGCGTACACAAAGAGCGTAAATAGCCAATCTACAAGATCACACGCTTGTAGATCTGCTATTTTCAGTAATATTATTATGTGTTTAATAATCGTTCATTAATCGTAATCTAGAAATAATCAGGATATTGATTTGAAGTCATAGCCATATCGACCAGTGTGTCATATCGTTATATAATGGCTGTGCAAATCCTCCTTGTCCTGTGCAGTGAGCTGTATCCACCATTCTCTCTGAACGTGTCCAACCTCTACATGACGTTGGCAGGACTCTACATGGGCGTGCAGAAACCACTCATGGGCATGAGTTATATGAAGAAGGTAATGATTTAGCACACTATAGTCTGAAAGACTCACAGTGGGTTGATGAGCATTTTCAAATACAGTGCATCAGTTACTAGCCTATATATAATACAGTTACTACTTATCAGCTTACTATGTAGCCACATAGTTGTGAACAAAAGTGAAGAACACTACATTGTGTGTGTGTGTGTGTGTGTGTGTGTGTGTGTGTGTGTGTGTGTGTGTGTGTGTGTGTGTGTGTGTGTGTGTGTGTGTGTGTGTGTGTGTGTGTGTGTGTGTGTGTGTGTGTGTGTGTACAGGCGATATCCATCATGGAGGTGATTTGTGGGAAGGATCATCCGTTCCTGAAAAAGCTACAAAACTCCCAGTTTACACCCAATTTGTACACTTAGAAAGGTGCATGGGGCTTCAAGCTAAAATCAATACATGTAAAAAGGACCGCCCAAAATGATATGTTTTTGTCCGCGGACCCCCCCCCACCCCATCTCAAAATATATTGTTCCAAGGACCCCCGAAAGCAAAGATTTGAGTTCAAAATGTGTAAATATTTTCACACATTTTCACAGTTTAAAAAAAGAAATAGCAGATCTACAAGCTTGTAGATCTTGTAAAGAGCTTGTAAAGACGGAGGAGTTTCTCTGCTTCCATAGGGGGGGAAAGCGTGTCACCGTTCTTTAGTTATTGGCTGTTGAATATAGCTTGTTCTCGCCAAAAACAGGAAAGCAGATACAAATGTATTTTTCTAAATCCTTTAACATTAGATTGGACGGGTCTGGGTTTGTTGTGATCACATTATTTCCGGATCTACTCTTCTCCAGAAGTCATAGGATCACTCATAGGTTGGCGAGCCACTTCCGTTCTACTTCCTTTATTTACATACACCAGTGCAGCATGGTTCAACGTAGGGTTTTCTTGTCTGCTTATTATAAGCAACTTTGGGCCTGTTTTTCCTGTAAAGTTGCTTGTAAAAAATGTTGCGGGTTGCGTTTTTTTGGGCTTGTTTATAAAGTGTAGTTGATTCTTTAATTTTTGATTTTATAATTTTCTAAACAGTCCTCAAACATGTGCATGTCAAATTATTGTATTTCTCCGCAGAGCCCCCATGTCACGGTCTGCCTCTCCACAGACCGTGTCTCCACTTCGGCCACTCCCACATTCCATTCCATCTCTCAGTCCCAGTGCCATCTATTAGAGAGTTACGCCAACTCCGTTCACTTCTTCGGGCCAGGTCTTCTACATACACATAGTCACATACATTGGCGAATAGTGACAAATCCCTAAACCGGAAGTTCATGGAATGCATTGAAGTCGACGGCTCCTTGTCACTATTTCCAGCTACATGAACCACGTGACCGACGCTGTTTCTGACCCCTCATTGGCGCAACTCTCTAATAAAAGGCTCTGCTCAGTCCTAGTTACACACCTGTCCCCACTCCCTCATCAGCCTAGCCTGGCATTGCCAGACTGATGACGTGGATTCACTCACACTAGGCCTGTCCCCGACTAAGGATTTGTTTAGTCGAATCTAATTGGCGACTAATTGCCAATAGTCGACTGGCAGTCGACTATTGGATTCTTTTTTTCTATTTTTTATTATTATTATTATTTTTTGCATAATTCGACTGAGATTGGCAGTCGAATCAGTCTGATTCGACTGCCAATCTCTCAGTCAAATCATGCAAAAAATGTTATGCAATAGAGGAACATTCCATTTGGGCTGTAGGGGTGCTTAGTGTCTAATTTAACATAATACTATTGGTTTCTCCCAATAAATCATGATGTATATCCTATTTTTGGCAAACTATTAGTTAATTAATATAACAAACTAGGCCAATCTCTCAGTCGAATATATATATGTCACAGGGTGTTTGGAGAGCCAGGGTGATTGAAGACAGAGCGCTTGTTTTTAGGCACGGGGCTTCGGCGCGAAGCGGTGCTTTTCGAGAGGCGGGGCTTTGATGCGACGCGGTCCTGTCTTTTGTTGTTCCCCCCCACATAGCAACCAGGAAGCTACGCTAGGGGAACGCTGAACACACGTTCACACGCACACGCTTGTCCATGACGGAGGCGCGCCGACTTAGTAGAGCTTGAGGCCGAGGAGGCGCGAGTGCCCGCGCTGACCGGCCGATGCTCTACTAGTCGACACAGCGCCGTTCGAGTTGTAAACCGATAGGGACAGAATAGTTCTTTTCATGGATCACTGTGTGTGTGTGTGTGTGTGTGTGTGTGTGTGTGTGTGTGTGTGTGTGTGTGTGTGTGTGTGTGTGTGTGTGTGTGTGTGTGTGTGTGTGTGTGTGTGTGTGTGTGTGTGTGTGTGTGTGTGTGTGTGTGTGTGTGTGTGTGTGTGTCAGGGAGAAACTAAAACAAAAGCCAGCAGAACACAATAAAAGTATCCTAACAGTCCATTGAAAGCATGTGCGCGTGTGCGCGCGCGCGCATGTGTGACTGTGTGTGTGTGGTCGCGGCCATAATATATGCTTGTGCACAAGCCTGGCTTGTGGCTCCCTCTAGTGCTCTAGTGTTGCTTCTACAGAATTGCTGGGTGGGTGGTAAAAACGAGCGAGCCTTCTTCAATCACCCTGGTTCTCCATTCACCCTGTAACATATACATATATATTTGTTTAATTTTATAATTCGACTAAGAGATTGGCAGTCGACTCAGACACCCCTCGACTAATTAGTCGACTATTCGACTAATAGAGGTCAGGCCTAACTCACACGTTCCTCCACGGTATCAGTGTGGACTTCGGCCCATAGGCAGAGAGTATGAAAAATCCGAAAATGACGAGGCCAATCAGGGGGCTGCTTTTCACTGTTGTACAGATATTAGTTGAAACGCAGTCATTGATACTCTCTGCCTATGGGCCGAAGTCCACACTGATACCGTGGAGCATACATGGGCAACTGGCGGCCCGGGGGCCACATGCGGCCCCCACTTTCACTTAATGCGGCCCGCAGGTTAATATGGGAATACTGATATATTATTGATTTCAGCTGTTACAATTCCAAACATGCAAACATGACCCCGCTTTAATTACTTCAGTCTATATTAGTAGTTAGTTGTAGACTATTACAATTCTATTGTCTTTTTTATGTCCTACAGTATGTATTCGTATTTAAGTTCATAAAGTTAGCATAAGTATAACTAAATGCATTTGAAATTAAATACAAATGTAACTTTTCAGTATTCCAGTTGAAAAATAGCAAAATAAAAAATGTGGATTCCAATAACAAATTTGCAAAAATAGCAGATCTTCAAGCTCAAAACGCGAGGCGTTTTGAGCTTGTACTGTAGATCGGCTATTTTTGCTACTTTTGTGTGACATAGAATGGCGAATATAGAATATTATTATGCAATGTGGCCCTCTGCAGCAATGTGACCCTCTGCAGTGAATGTGGAAATATAGTGGCCCTCTCCATCATCAAAGTTGCCCACCGCTGCCGTAGAGGAACGTGTGAGTGAATCCACGTCACCAGTCTGGCAATGCCAGGCTATCATCAGCCCAGCAGTGCCATGCCCATTACCAACCTGCACTGTAAAATATTTTCTGTGAAATTTACAGTAACTTACTGGCAGCACGATGCCAGTAAAGTACTGTAATTTATTTCACAGTATGTTTACTGTGATTTCATTTACAGTACTATTTGTATTACTGTAAACCAAATCACAGTACACAACTGTGACCATTCAAATTACTGTAGACCAAATCACAGTACACAACTGTGACCATTCAAATTACTGTAAACCAAATCACAGTACACAACTGTGACCATTCAAATTACTGTAAACCAAATCACAGTACACAACTGTGACCATTTAAATTACTGTAGACCAAATCACAGTACACAACTGTGGCAATTCAAATTACTGTAGACCAAATCACAGTACACAACTGTGACAATTCAAATTACTGTAGAACAAATCACAGTACACAACTGTGACAATTCAAATTACTGTAGACCCAAAAACGGTACGTTACTTTCTTTTTACAGTTCATTTTTATTTACTGTAATACAAATCACATCATATAACTGTTAATACTTACAGTAGTTTCCATTAATATAAAGCCAAATTACAGTACACAACTATAAACAATGATATTATTGTAATCTTACAATATATACCTTACAGTGAAAAATAATGTCACTGTAAAATTGCTACTAGAAAATTCCTGTAACAGTTCTCACACATAACAGAAAAATGATTTTTTTTGTTGTTGAGTAAAGCAAAACCAATACAGAACATGATCCCTTTAGTGCAGACTTTTAAAACAACGTTTAAAATCTATAAAAAAGGCCTCTGTTGGCCAATGGGCCTAAAAACTTTGTTTCCCATATGGCTTTGCAACAACAATAAATGAACATTAAATCAATTAACAACAATGCTTAGTAGTGAATTAATTGAAGTAATTGAGGTACTTGTACAGTATAAAACCCCACTTCATACACTTGAAAATTGCTAAACATAAACAAACACTGGTCATGCCTGAACATATGCCATGATGACCTAAAACTACTAGGCAATCAATAAATCCTATCATGTCCAACTCTCTATTCTCATGACATTACAAAGATGAAAAACTATCACATTTTCTGACACACTCTTAATAGTTTTGCTAATCAAATTCCACAATCTCCCTAATCAAAGTGGCCACACTGCGATTCAGACCTGTGCTCTTCCTTTGCACCTTCTTGCCGGATTTCCGGCTGATCTGTGTCTTGGATGTACACTTTGAGCCTTCAGGGTTAATCCTCAGGAAGAACCTGCAAGTAGAAAAAATAGTCTGTAAGTGCTTTCCCCCCACCAATATGATATTCCGTATCAGCCACTACAAATACAAAATAGATCCCAGTGACAATTATGATAAGCATGGTGTCTATTAGTCACTACACATAGGGACAATGTCCAACATGAATAACAATATCAATAACGTGACGTAATTCACGTCACGTGAATTACATGACGTGCTTTTTCTGCAGATTGTCTGTGCTGAAACATTTCAAATTGTGTAAGCCAACAAGTCATAGAGGCTAATGATGTGCTAACCTCTGAATGACCTCCAAAGTACTGGCTGCCTCTTCCTGGTACTCTATGTTGAAGACATAGTAGCAGGCCATTAGGACAGCTGTTTCTGAGGAGAAGTCAGGAAGGTCCTCTGGCTGGATTTCCCTCCATGGCCAGCATCCATTGCTGTGCCTCCAGAACTGAGTCCCCTATAACACACACATCACCACAGCAGGTATAACAATTATTGTTATAGCCTATTGTTTAGCATAAGAAAGAAGAAAAATGTGTAAAAATTGTCACGTTTGTACATCCAGGATTTGACTTGACCTACGTACCTCTAATCTCTGATATAAACTGACCAATCCTAGTTGCATCACATTCCTTGATGAGAATTTTGATACTCTCCCTAAGGAGATCATGTGTTCAGTGTCTGTCTGTCTGTCTGTCTGTCTGGTGTACTTTGGCCTGCCACAGCTTCATGTACAGGTATGTGATAAAATGGGACAATGCACATTGCCACTTAGCCTTCCACCTCCAGTTGACAGTTCTCTACAAACCATAATATACTGTACTGTATAGAAAAAGGGAGAATAGTACACTTACCAAGTGTACCTTGGTAAACCTAGGTCTGCTGAGGTTGTTGTCACCTGAATAACAGAAAACACAAAGACAGAAAGCTATAATATTTCAAATAATAAAGCTGTTAGTGGATGACTTTCTCATCAGTTCTACAATTAAACTGTGGTTTGTCTTGCATTGAACAGTAAATGGCAAGTTGGAACTGTGTCCAGTATGAAAGACAGGATGGATGAACGAATAAAGTCTACTAATTTAATTTACTACATTAGAGGAGAGTAAAAAATAGACTTCTGCAGTAGTCCTTTAAGATGTGCAGATCTCTATCCCTAATCACAATAAATATTCAGTGGACACACATGTTCTCAATATCCATGTTCGCAAAGTACTTACATCAGCCAGAAGAAAGAGAGAATCCTCTTTTTCTTTTCTGTCCCTGTGCAAGAGACTTGCTGGCATCTTCTCCTATGGCATTGATAGGATGAGACCCACCCAGTGCGCTGTATCGACACATGGACTGGAGGAGTGCTTGAGGTTGGAGAGTTGGAGGTGCTAACAGAGCTGCTTGGAGAGTTGTAGGTTCCATCAGAGTTGTTTGTTGAGTTGTAGGTGCTAACAGAGTTGCTTGGCTGGCTTGTAGTCTGGTCTTCATGGCCTGTGTATTAGGACATAGCAATGTTCAGACAATTTGTTATTGTTTCACACTTTAAACAGTGGATTAAATCCACATGTCATGACCAACAGTAATGCTAACAAAACATGGAAACCTTTCTATCACAATTTTAGATTAAAATATATCCTTAGAGAGCTGGTCAGTTTACTTAAAAAAGGAGACCAAACTTTTAAACTAGAGTACTAGACATTTGTGGCTGAATGCTGCCATAAAAGAACATTGGGATAGTTAAATGAACTATATACACAAGTATACACTATTGCTAACCCTCAGCCTAAAAGGACTGCTGGGTGCTTAGCCCTGTTTCTCCAAGCCCAGGTGATAGATTCTACCAAATGCTTGCAAGCCCTACAAGTCGCTGAGGCCAGGTATTGGAACGTGTACAGGATACTAAATTCAACCTGCCTGTTGCAAAGTTTAATGACAACAAACACTATCATTACTGTGACCCCTGCTAGAAGAAGCACCATCATCATGTGACAACTAGAGAGTACACAACTTAAGACTCACCTCTGTTCTTTAAGTAGTGTACCAGTCTTCTGGAAGCTATAAGTGGGATAACTTCTTTGACATCTTCCACTGAAACATACTGCAGATCACTGTCGGTCCTCACACCAATGACAGCCAAGTGGTTGGGGGGGGGGGGCCTTCCTGATGACATCATCAAAGGGCTGCTCCATATCTCTTAATTAGAATAAACAGAGTGATGGAAAGATACAAGATTAACATTAAATCTGTTATATAATGGCAATAGGTAGTAGTCAGCTACCGGCTCTCCAACCTGACACACATGTAAGAAACACCTGAGTCAAGCAGGCTGTGTACACCTACATCCATCAAAGGCACTGAGGGATGTTTTTCAATAGCAACATACACGTTGGATGAGTTTAGCTAAATCTATAAAATGTTTCCAAAGGTGTATCCTGTCATTGTGGTCCACAACCACAGGTTTTTGGTATTCGGTGCCCTTGTAAGCAATAACTGATGTCACTATAAATGCCTCTTGAATGCCTCATCCTAACAGCTTCTTGTATGCCAAGATTATACAACTGATCATCAAATTCATCAGCATGCTGTATTTGCGCAGTCGGTGGGAAAAGGCTGCCAGCCTGAAGACAGGCTTGTAAGAGTTGGTGTCTCTCAGCCAGTGAGCTATTAAGGTTTTTGAAATGGTGACGCTTTCTTGCGCACTGTTAAATAAATGTGTCCAAAGTCTAATGATTTAAATGTTCCCTCATTATACAGCCACAGGAGGTTATTCTTATTTAGCCCAGTTATAATTTGATCAATTTCACTTTCTGATATATTCTGCTTAGCTAATTCTTCCTTCAATTTGTAACATATCAGTTCCATACTGCTCTCATGGACAACTTGGATATCCTCAATTAAACTTTGGATAGTGCTGGCAGGTAGCAGCATTTTGCCTTGCATCCTCATTCATGAGAAATGTTTCAGGATTTGCATCAAGTTGTACATTATCATAACTTTCATCATGGACTTGTCAGGCCTACTTGAATCCTCACTGTCCATTTGGACAGGATTCTCAAACAATGACACATACTTTTTCCATTTGGACAGGCTTCTCAATGTCTGAAAACTGCAACTAGGCAAACCACAATAGAACCTGGAATTAGCCAGGTGTTTATGTATCTTAACATGTTGATAACATTTGTCAAGAGTCCCTGCAGATAAATGACACTACTTGCAGTCAAAAAAGACCATTTTATAACATTACCTAGCCAACAGGCAACTAAACATCAACTAACCACCTAACAACAACACTAAATGATAGCTAGAAACTGCTACTATACCAGTTTTGTAATGTAATTAGATGGTGTGCTTATGATTTAGCACCATCATTTGGAAAACAAAACAAACTTGAATCGATGACAGTTAATATTAATAAACAGATGAACATGAAGATGAAGTCAGTTGATATTTAACGTTAGTTTAGCAGCTTACTAGCAAGTTTACATTCATTTGACTCACCAATGCAAGCAGGCTCTGTGAAGAAGTCCAGAATATGGGTCAAATCCGTCTTTTTCACTGAGGGAGCAATCCCTGAATTATAAAAGACAATGATGTACATTAAAGGATGTAGACATAAAAAAGATAAGCTTAATTAATTCTAAAGCCAAATCTCTGCCTTCTGCCCACCTAGCTACTGCACACACTCAACTGCATGTGTTTCTCCTGTCATGGAGGAAATGAAAGTGAAGCTGAATTAATCAATGGCACCTGAAGCTATACTGAGATATTGGAGATTAAAACATTAACACAGTTACAGTATAGAGTAAAATAATACACAAGAAATAATGTTAGTTTTGAATGAGGATTTCTAACAACTTTTACTTTACAGGTTGCAATCTCTCACTCTCTCTCTCTCTCCCCCTCTCTCTAATGTATCCAAATATACCAGAAATCGTGCAAATCTAACTTGTTAGAGGTGCCAGTGTTGACCTCTCTGAATGACACTAATCTATCTGTAGATGAAAATAATATACTTACTGGTTTTCTTATATTGTTTCTTTCTGGGCTCTGCAGCTCTTGCAGAAACACAATGTCCTGTTTTTCCCTCCAAAACACTGTCTTCTTCCCACAATGCAATGCAGACTTCCCATGATGCACTTCATTCTTCCCACAATGCACTTCAGTCTACAGTAACATACACCAATACACTAGTATGATACCGTGATTTTAATGTATATTACTGTGAACATTTTTAACATCTCACAAATCTTTATTTTAATCATGTATTTCATTCAAGTGCATCTCTTTTGTTACATTTAGAGCACATGGGTATCTCACTGGACATGTAAACACTGAGCTGATGCAATAATGCAACCAGAGAGGACCACAATGATAGTTATCTTTTAACTTTATTGTGCTATCCCCAACATTTATTTGTGACAGTATGTTCTGGAAATATAGCATCATGCCAGACTATTATTCCCACTCCCACCTATGCCCCAGGGCACATTAAGTCCTAAAGTTATTGATTTATTGCTTTTTATTTGTGGTGTGTGGTTTTAATGACTTCTGGTGATTAGTAGTTTTCTTGCCTACATATGTTGAATGCACTTATTGTAAGTCGCTTTGGATAAAAGCGGTTGCTAAATGACTGTAATGTAATGTAATGTAACAGCAAATACCAGATAATAGGTATCTGTATGGGGGGCTATCAACATGAGAAAATACCACCCAGGAGAATATGAGTCTGGCAGTCACTGACAGAAGGGCGCCCCAAACTAATGTGGACATCAGGCCTGGAACTTCATGATTGTAGGGCCACGGCCACTTGGCCTTTGGTGTTGTCAATTTCATGAGGGCACTAGAGGTCAAATGCAGGGACAGTGGGGATATCATATTAAGTCCATGGTAATAGTGTTTGAGGGTCAAGGGTGACTTATTGTTTTATGCCCATATTCGGACATGTCTGTTTCCATCTGTCTACCTGTGTCCCTTTTTGTGCCCATATTTGGAGATCTCTGTACCTGTCGGTCCTTGTCAATCTTATGCCCATGATGATGCATTGATGACACATTGAGGTTGGACAACACACTCCATATTTGGGCGTAGCTGCTTTGGGAACTCCTTATATGGTTATGGCTGAGTCATTGTGACATGGGCGTGATGACATGGTCCCATGAGTGTGACGCCATGGTCATAGTGACGTGGCCGTGGTTTGTTTAGGGTTACGTTGTCATAGTGATGTCACTCTGGTTTGTTTATGGTTATGTCAGAGTGATGTGCCCGTGGTTTGGTCTGCTTGCCCGCCGGCCCTCCCGTTAGCCAATTTCAATATTGAATATGGAGATCCAGTTGAACAGAACCGGCGATCCAACCGTTATGGCCATATGGGCATGCCCATATAAGGGCCTATACTGATGACATCAGGGATCTATGTCAGAGGACACAGACAGACAAGTACAACAAGTACTAAAGAAAGATGCAGGTTTGGAAAGTATCGATAAGCTAGCCAGATGTATGGAGGATCAAGATGACTGGAAAGGCCACTGCATGGAGGGCAAGTTTGAAGATGACCTGAGAGAGATGGTTTAGGTGTTGCAAGGGGTAGCCCTGGGCCTGGCATCTTACTGTATAACCTGTGTGATTGCCAGTCCCCTTCATTGCTTAGCACACAAATGGAAGACATTCTGATGGGACGAGGTATGTCACACCGAATTCCAGCAGCTGCAGGAAGCACTCTGGTATCCCAACCCAGGCTGCCCGTTTATCTTGGACACTGACACCAGTGAAAGCTAGGGGTCTTGGTGCAGTGCTGGTGGTCCCAGTGCATCCCAGCACCCTTATGTTTGGTAGGAGAGCTGCCAACCCCATGTGAACCTCTTGTTTGGACCACAACCTAAAACTCAACTGAGGGGGAAGGTGGATTGGATTATTTATTATTATTATATAAGAGACATTGTGTGTGATACATGAACTGAAGTGGGGAGTACTTGTAGAGGCCAGAGCCTACAATTCCCATTGTGTCATATTTTTTTTTTACCCCACACATGGGGTAAAAACCTGTCAAAGCCCCTGTCTGGTCTACCAGGGCCTGTGTGTCTTTATCTTCCACAAGGCCTGCAGGTTGGGCAATGGGGTGCCAATCAGGTGCATTGGGAGCACCTGGCCAGTGTTCCCAGGGTGCCCTATAAAATGCTGGCTGTCACGCTCAGTACTCTCTTTTTCCATGAGAACACTGGGATGATGCAATAATGCAACCAGAGAGGACCACAATGATAGTTATCTTTTAACTTTATTGTGCTATCCTCAACATTTATTTGTGACAGTATGCTCTGGAACTATAGCATCCTGGCAGACCTAGCAGACTATTATTGAGTGGAGGTAGATGTCCCACTCCCACCTATGCACCAGGGCACATTAAGTCCTAATGTTATTGAATTATTGCTTTTAATTTTTGGTCTTTAGTTTACACCATTCAACACCATACACCACATGTACCACACATCCATACACTGCTTACACTACGGATTCCACTGATTAACACACTCCATGCCATTCCTTGTTATGTTTGAGTTAATTTATGTTGTAAAGAAATATATAATGTTATACACTTTTTAACCAGGCGAGTGTCTTCCTCTTTTTTTTTTTGTTATGGCCTATAAGCCAGATCGTAACACGCCTATCAATAAAATATATATTAGTCATTCACAGTAAAATACTATATATATTACAGTAACCAGTTTTGGAATTACAGTCATATACTGTAAATATAGTTCACAGTAACTCATTTGTTAATCACAGTAATGCACTGCTCATAATACAGTAACTATTTGCAAAATTACAGTTATGTATTGTAAATATAATTCACAGTAACTTACATATTATGTACAGTAATAGACTGTAATATTACTATAACAGTGTGTGTAATTTACAGTGCTCTACTGTAAAAACATTCACAGTAAATTAGTGTCAGTATTACAATAGCCCGGTGTAGAATTACAATACTATACTGTAAATATTGATCACAGTAAGCCACTGTCCATAATACAGTAACTAACTGTGGAAATCACAAAAATTCGTTACAGTGTGTGAACACTTCTCTAATCAACCTGCTGTCTATAAAACTGGACTCATTCCACACGCACACTGTCTGTAGATACATTGTCGTTCCTTTGATCTGCCTTGGAGTGTCGTGTTAGTTGATGGGTGCTTCTGAAAGGTTTTGCAATTCCTGTTTACTGCTTGAATCTACTACGTTTGACTGTAAGCTTAACTACTGCTTTAATAAATCTGTGAATTGAAACTTCTGCTTGTGGCTCTGTATTTGGGTTCGGTCATTCTGCAAACCGTGACACCATCTGATTAAATAAATAAATAAAAATAAAAAACATGGTACCCAAGCAATTTTTTTTAACCCTCTAATTTGCATAACAACATGGCTGACAATTTTGCACTACTTTTTCAATCCTCCTATAATTCTACAAACCTCTGTCTGTCGTGTCATGGAAAGCTGCCCGGTTCTCCTCAGTGACTGGAGCAATTGCTCTGAATTTGCACACAGCCATTGACCATTACCATCTGAACTTAACTGCGAAGCCCGTTTCTCAATTTCGTCAAATCTGGGAGCTAACGTTGCCAGGTTTCGCGCGAGAAACAAGCAGCAAGGTCTATGAAAACAATAACCCCACGTTTTCAACTACTTTCGCCTGCCCTTCACCGGGTAGGCTCGCGGCCGTGTATGCGCGGACACGCACGTGCGCATGCACGTTGGGGAGACACATGTCAGAATGTACATTTGTGTTCGCGCGACGGCCGTCTGTGTGTGTTCGCGACGGGGGACGGCTCTGGCCGCATGAGAATCTAATTAGTGGTAAGATTACTCCTAAATATGCAAATTAGAGGCCACCATTACAGAAAACGGTTTAGTACTCAAAGGGGTCCATACGCATCCCCCTTATTTTCTTACACAATATTTGTCTTCTAGCCTGTCCTGTGCGCTTTTGTAAATACATTAAAAGAAAGAAAGAGGGAATATATAATACAGTTTAATAAATTGCTAAAATTTGAATTCCCAGTGGTGTATGAAAGCCTTGTCACTGGTGTACATACTACAGAAATGAGCTTATATGGTGTGTTCACTGTTTTGAGTTGAATGGATGTTTTTCATTTGTACATTGTTGTATCTATGAATTATTTAACAGTTGCCTTTTCTTTTGCACATTTTTCTTTTTATGCTTTATTTTGTAACTACTATTGAAGGAGCCTGAGTGCCTTAGAGCCAGTTGTGGGCCGGTTCACCTTGAGGGGAGGGAGGGGTGCCACAGTATCGGCAGGTAAAGTGATAAGGGTCACAGTCACAGGTGTAACGAGCCATATGGCATGTTACACTTCTGACCCTTATCACAGCTGATGATTAACACACAGGGGGAGATTATAAGTTTTTTTTACCGTTGTCTTTATTTGCATCAACAAAACGTTGCTGTGATTCATGTTACACTTAATAAATGTGAAAAGTTGTTTAACGTGTCAAAAACGGTTTCCCTGTGCCCAGCCGAGTGGCTAAATGTGTGTTCAAGATGGTCACTAGCACTACAACTATATTTATTTTTTCCCCAATACATTCTAGAAGTTAATCTCGCAAAATATGTTTCTGTTACAGCAAAATAATTGTGTGAGCGTTATACATATCTTATACAGGATAAACACGTGAAATTGGAAGTGATGACACAAAGAAGTTAACCGGAACGCTGCAAAATAGAAGCTGATAAAAGGCTATAGTCATCCAATCTTGGATGAAATTGGCAATCCACCTTAATATTTATTTATAAGAGCTGGAGAGACCGTGAAACCCTGGCTTCTGAACAAACACTGTAGCAATTATTACTATTACAACAACAACAAAAAACTTAATATAAATAACATTGTTTATAACAGGTCTAGCTTTGCACACAAACAAAAATGAATCAAAGGAATAGTTTTAACTTTCTGACATCTGTCCACTAGATGGTGGACTTTAACCACATAATCATTCTGTTCTGTGTGTCTCAGCATTTTACATGGGTTACTTTGATATGAGTTAAACTCTTAACTCATATTGTTGAGCATCTATTGCTCTAACTGTTAGAGCAATGTTTCTCAACCTTTTCAGGCTGTGACCCCCCCATAATAATCATATTTGAGCTGGGGACCCCCCACCCTGACAAGCACTTGGAATGTAGGAGTTGAGGCATTACATTTAGTATGACTCGGTTCCACAGATAAATATTGTGAAAATAGCCGAACTACAAGCTCATAATGTGTCGCGTTGTGAGCTTGTAGATCGGCTATTTTCAAATTGCCAAAGCATATATAATATAGGTCTGAAGTGGTTTTGTAATAATAATCAAGAAGAAACTAAAGTTTTCAAATAATTATAGTGGAGTAAAAGTACAATATTTGCCTTTGAGATGTAATGGACTAGTGGTAGAATTATTGAAATTGAGAAGTACTCCAGTAAAGTAAAAATACCTCAAAATTGTACTTAAGTACGGTACTTGAGTAAATGTACTTGAGTAAATTAACTATGTCATTGACTCATTGTACATGTCAACAAATCATGGTGTAGCTGTCTCTTGTGGGCTTGCTGTACCTTTTAGCTGCATGTTGGAGTTAGCTGGTTTCTGTCCGACAGCATAGATATCCATGAAGGTCATTACCCTTCAATATATGTTTGTGAGTCTGAGACTTAAAGGAGCACTTTCGTTTCAACCATTATCTTCATAAAACTGGTCCTCGCTAATGCTCATTATAAGATGGCACAATTTCCATCTACTCACTCTGGTTCTAATTAATGGGCTGTGGACAGTTCAGAAAGCTGCCTACCAGTGAAATCATCAATGTAAATTCCTCCTGGAAAGTTAGCATGCTGAAATAGAAGTCATTGTTCTTGCTTTAATTTAGAAAAATAAAGAAAAAAAGTTTGAAATCTTGTTTGAAATGACCAAACCTGCCTACAACTGATTACTGGTAGACACGTTTCTGAACTGTCCACAGCCCTCCTCTGAGACACAGTGAGCAGACACCATAATGACCATTACATTTACTGAGGACCAGTTATATGACGATAGCTTGAAAATGGAGAAAGTGGTCCTTTAAATCAAATCTCTCACCTTGTGTGTCAGAATAAATGACTCTGGACACGTCCTTCACAAGCCCAGAGGAGAGAGTCACCACCAGTGTTGGAAAGTAACTAAGTACATTTACTTAAGTACTGTACTTAAGTAAAATTTTGAGTTATTTGTACTTTACTTTTTCCAATACTTTTACTTCTACTCCACTACATCTCAGAGGCAAATATTGTACTTTTACTCCACTACAATTATTTGAAAACTTTAGTTACTGGTTACTTTTCAGATAATTTTTTTTTTATTATAAAACATACATTACCCACTCTAGCCCTATTTTATACCTAGACTATTTGAAAATAGCCGATCTACAAGCTCACAACGCGTCGCGAATACATGTATTTTGGCCCTAAACCAAGAAAAAAACACACACAGACTGTGACTGTGTCATTGTACAGTATGTCACCAAATCAGCATGTAACTGTAAATAGGTAGTAAATAGGGCTAAAGTGGTTAATGTGTGTTTTGTAATATACTAAATTATATCTGCAAAGTATCTAGTAATTAAAGTAGTAAAAGTACAGTATTTGCCTCTGAGATGTAGTGGAGTAGTAAAATAATAGAAAAAATGGAAATACTCCAGTAAAGTAAAAAATCTAATTCGTACTTGCCGTGCCCCTGAGGAATAATTATGATAATGTTCATTGTTTAAATTGTCATTTACTTTTTCTTATTTTGAACATGTTATGTCTTATATTTTGAAACTGACAGGTTAGTGGGTATTTTCCATGGTGAAAAGACGATTGTATGTACTGCTCCTTTAAGAAGACAGGACACGGGGGAAGGGGGTGTGTTCTTGTTGCTAAGACAACAGTAGACGCGGTCTCAAGTTGAGCTGGTCTCGTTACAATGTGGGACACCGGGAGCAGTGGTGTAAAGTAACTAAGTACATTTACTCAAGTACTGTACTTACAATTTTGCGGTGTTTTTACTTTACTAGAGTATTCCCAATTTCCAATACTTTTACTTCTACTCCACTACATCTCAGAGGCAATTATTTGAAAACTTTAGTTACTTTTCAGATATAAATGATTACATTATAAAATATACATTAACCACCCAGTGAGCCATAGTCGTCTATTAGACCTCCGTCTAAAACTAGGTTATAATTGGTCTAAAAGTGAAAGTTTTTTCAACGTCTATTCTTAGCCTAGACGTTGATTAGCTGTTTTTTAAGCGTCTATATTTAGACCGTCTATATTATAGACGTCATTTCAACGGCTATGATATAGACGGTCTATATATATACGCTTAAAAAACAGCTAATCAACGTCTAGGCTAAGAATAGACGTTGAAAAAACTTTCACTTTTAGACCAATTATAACCCGGTTTTAGCCTAGACCTTAGACGTTTTTTAAACGTCTAATAGCCCGAAAAATGCTCAGTGTGCACTTTAGCCCTATTTTATACCTAGACTATTTGAAAATAGCCGATCTACAAGCTCACTGTGAGCTTGTAGATCTGCTATTTTCTAGCCATGGTTCACATGACGCTTGTACACAAGCGTCATGGAGCCGAGAGTTCCTGGTTGAGAGTGGTGTTCGATTTTTTTTTACATTGCCTACTCAGTCTCTCACATGTACATAAACGTTCAGATTTCAAATATAAAGTGCTGACCCCTGAGCGACGGATGTTACAAGTTGATCCGTTCCACGATAAGTACCCGTATCTCCCGTATTGTTCAATAAAAAGCATTTTAATCCGATCGCCGGCCATTTTCTCTGAATTTTCTCCGATGCTTTCAACCATGCGACACTAATGGTTGGGAGGTGTATTGCACTGTGATGATCGGATTAAAATGCTTTTTTATTGAACAATACGGGAGATACGGGTACTTATCACGGAACGGATCAACTTGTAACATCCGTGGCTCGTGGGTAAGCACTTTATATTTGAAATCTGAACGTTTATGTACATGTGAGAGTTGGTATTGTAAAAACATCGAACACCACTCTAAACCAGGAACTTGGTTCCATCATGTTTCAGGGCTAAACCAGCCACCAGCTTATAAGTTTCGTTTCATTGCCTTGCGTACCAAGAAATGTGTTAGGTTTCGTTTCATGATGTTTGAGTTGCGCATTGAGGACATGGTGAAAGGATACTGATGGGATTTGCCCAGACGAAGAAAAAAAAAAACACAGTAGACCTATAAAACAACAGATACATCAGTAACAGTGATCATTGACAGAGAGTGATCTGATGTGACTGCAACCTGACTGTTCTCATAAAACCACGACTGAGGTAATGTAGCCCAATGATTTGATAGGATAATTGTTATTTATGATTATCTTTGTCATCAAGTTCAACGTAAAGGGCAGGATTTGATAGGAATAGAATAAAAAAGTGACCTAAGAAAATAACTTTCATCTCTGGGGTGTGGTTATATGGGATGGAGAGTTTTTGATTGATATATTTATTGATTGATTGAATATTTTATTAACAGTTTGCAAAAAAAAAACAGATCAGTGCTTTTTTATTGAAAACTGTTAATAAATCAATCAATACCTCGAGGTACTGTTTCATACTAAAGGATGCTAAAAGGATAAACCCAAGAAAGCCTTACGGCTTGTTTCCATTGTGGTGTGTATTCAATTCATCGAAACAACAAGACAAATAACAATAAGGCAAAAAAAAATGTTTTAACAAGGTACTGAAATTATCTTCTATTTGACTTTATTAACCTACTTTATTTTCAAGGTGATGCAGATGCAATTATGAAAATATTTAAAAGTAAACTAGCTTACATTTAATGTGTGTTAAATAGCTTTATTGTAGCCTAATCATTGCTATATTGTTCCGTAGCGGTGTTCTCCGCAGTTTCTCCAGCTCTAAATAGAAAATTCAGGTCGGGATAACATTTTCACCCAATCAGTAGAAAGAACTCATAGAAGATAAACAAGTGAAAATAGAAGTGATGGGTGGGGGGATAGCCCTGGTCCAGACTCCAGAGCGTTAGTGAGTTGGCAGAAATGATGTCCGCTAGATGGAAATGATTTATTAACTCCACTGCGCCCCCTACAGATTTGGCCAATGGTCATTTATATTGGCCAGATCTGTAGAGGGCGCAGTGGAGTAAATACAATAATTTCCGTCTCGCGGACATTATTTTATTTTCTGCCCAAAAAGTGTATTATACAGAGAAGGTGGGGTCCTGAGAGGCTTCCCACCCTGGAGAATAGACTTTTAACAACACAAAACAGCCTTTGTTTCGGTAAGTAGTGAAACGTTTACTACAGTTGGAGACCTCGCAGGGCAGTGGAATTATTTGTCTATAAGCAGAGCCCAGTGGCTGGCAGGGTGTTAGTGAGAACTCACTAACGCTCTGAGTCTGGACCAGGGCTAGATGGGGGACAATAGCAGACACAATTGGAACTAGACGCGTCGCAATTCAGGGCAATTGCAGAGTGTGGTTGCGCCGACGCGAGTCGCGGGTCGCTGCCGTCGGGACTTGAGGAATACGCTGGGAGGAATACCATCGGAGGCTGCGCCAATTACATTGTCACATAACTCCTGAGATCACTTGCGTTTCATTTTGAGAGGATTGATCCCCCCAACATAAGGTTTTTGCATCAAACGGTTACATTTTGAGCATTTTTGGCGCCCGCTATGCATCAAAGTGGAAATGCTTTTGGGGATTTGTTGAGTAAACCACCCTTGATATGTGATTCTAATTTGGGATTGACTGGACGTTTCGTTCGTGATTTGTGGCCTTTTTTGTAAAACGGGCCCCTTCCGCTAACCTTTGGAAGCCATTTACGGGCGAACGGTATGGACTATCAAAATTCTGCTTCAGTCCAGATTATTGCATGGGTCCAGAGATCATGTGTACCGATTTTTGTGAAATTTGGAGAAAATATGTGGGAGGAGGAGCTAAAAGTGTGTTTTGAAGAAAATTCTAAATGGCGGAAAATCTATCCTGACGCAAATGGGCGTAGCCTATATGGCGAGTTGCGTCATGACCCAAGCAATCTAGGAAAAAAATGATTTTTATTCTACAACCTACGGTTCAAGAGTTATAGGCCAACACGTAAAGGGGGCTGTTATAGCGCCACCATGAGGCCAATTGGTTTAATTATTTTTATAATAATTTTGGACTAAATCATGAACCACCCCTCCAAGTCTTGAAACTCTAGCCCTTACGGTTTCTGAGAAATAAATACTTGAATGGGAGTTTTTTCATTTTCCCATTAAAGTGGATGGGGAAATTTAATGCACTAATAAATCAATATATATATATATATATATATATATAAAATTAAACTATTTAACCAATCTCTTAGCAAAATACAAGCGCACGATTCCCGGTCAAGCCGGTCATTTTGACATATG
This sequence comes from Gymnoscopelus braueri, assembly GCF_963280865.1. Taxonomy (NCBI): domain Eukaryota; kingdom Metazoa; phylum Chordata; class Actinopteri; order Myctophiformes; family Myctophidae; genus Gymnoscopelus; species Gymnoscopelus braueri. The sequence goes on from NC_137617.1 coordinate 45,814,202, forward strand.
GCACGACATACGGGGATAAAAACTGTGGGAGGAGATGCGGTTTGAAATAAAGCGTTTTTCAGTTTATCTATAACAATAGTCTGGTTGCCCTGTTAGCGCAACCACACTAATAAAGAGTATAGAGTACTATAGTCTGGTTGCCCTGTTAGGGCAACCACACTAAGTAGACGCGTCGCAATTCTGGGAAATTGCAAAGTGTGGTTGCGCCGACGCTGGTCGCGGGTCGCGGCCGCCTGGACTCGAGGAATACGCCTGGAGGAATACCGTCGGAGACCGCGCAACGTGCCATTCAAATTCGGCGCCGATCGGATCCCGCGTTTGTGTTAAGTAGCGTTTTGATTTTAAGAAATAGGCCCCTCCCACTAAATAAATAGGCCCCTCCCACACATTTAACGGGCCCATCATGTTGTCACTTCACTCCTGAGATCACTTGCTTTTCTTTTTGAGAGAACTGATAACTCCAAAAATCATGTTTTCGTGTCAAACGGTTACATTTTGCGCATTTGTGGCGCCCCCTATGGGTCAAAGTGGAATATTTTTTGGGGATTTGTTGAGTAAACCATCCTCAACATGATATGCAAATTTGGGATTGACTAGACGTTTCGTTTGCGTTTTTTGGCATTTTTTGTAAAACAGGCCCCTCCCGCTAACTTTGGAATCCAATTACGGCCGAACGGTATGGACTATCAAAATTCCGCTTGGATATGTTTATCGCATGGGCCCATAGATCATGTGTACCGATTTTTGTGAAATTTGGACAAAATATGTGGGAGGAGGAGCTAAAAGTGTGTTTTGAGGAAAATTCAAAATGGCGGAAAATCCATCCTGACGCAAATGGGCGTGGCCTATATGGGGAGTTACGTTATGACCCAAGGAATCCACGGGAAAATATTTTTTTATTCTACGACCTACGGTTCAAGAGTTATAGGCCAAAAGGTAAAGTGGGCTGTTATAGCGCCACCATGTGGCCGACTGGTGTGATTCTTTTTTAATAATTTTGCAATAAACTATTAACCTCCCCTCCAAGTCTTGTAACTGTAGCCCTTACGGTTTCCGAGAAAAAAAATACTTGAATGGGAGTTTTTGCAATTCCCATTAAAGTGGATGGGGAAATTTAATGCACTAATAAATCAATATCAAAAAATCTATCCAGACGGAAAAGGGCGTGGCCTATATGGGGAGTTGCGTCATGACCCAAGGAATCTAGGGGGGAAAAGATTTTTATTCTACGACCTACGGTTCAAGAGTTATAGGCCAAAACGTAAAGGCGGCTGTTATAGCGCCACCATGAGGCCGAATGGTGTAATTATTTGTTTAATAATTTTGGACTAAATTATGAACCTCCCCTCCAAATCTGGTAACTCTAGCTCTTACGGTTTCTGAGAAAAAAATACTTGAATTTAAGTTTTTTCACTTTTCCATTACAGCGGATGGGGAAATGTAATGCACTAATAAATCAATATCAATTCAACTATGTTACCAATCTCTTAGCAAAATGATAGCACACGATTCCCGGTGAGGCCGGTCATTTTGACATATGGCACTAAATTGGGAAAAATAAACTGTGAGAGGAGTATCGGGACAAAGTATTGTTTATCTATAAAGATTAATAAAGTGGGAAGAGTACTATAGGGCAACCACACTGATTATGACACTTTTTCAGTACGTTATTTATTTTTTGTGATATTACTTTTTAGATTCAGATTTGTATTACTTAACATACATTATCCACTTAAACTCTCTATATATTTCGGCTATTTGAAAATAGACGATCTACAAGCTCATGACGCGTGAGCGCACATTTTCAAAAAATGTGTATACATTTTGAAAACTTGAAATGGGACATTCTGCCTAATGAGTACTTCTACTTTTGGAACACAGGAGAGGTTGGAGGGAGGATGGATTCTGACGCTGTGCCGAAGGTAGAAAAGAATGAGGCTCCTCCGGAGTTTGACGACGACCACCTGAGGGAAGCGGAGAAGAACCTGACCAAAGAGGAGAGATGGAGTCGCCGACAGGAGAGCTTGGCTCTGAAAGAGAAAGGCAACGGTCGGTTCAAAGCCGCAGAGCACCGGGAGGCCGAGCGCTCCTACACGGAGGCGTTGGCCGTATGCCCGGTGTGCTTCAGCAGCGACAGGGCGGTTCTGTTCTCCAACCGGGCCGCCGCACGCATCCACCTGGATCTGAAGGACCAGGCCATCGCCGACTGTTCCAGAGCCGTAGAGCTGAACCCGGACTACGTGCGGCCTATCCTGAGGAGGGCCGAGCTCTACGAGAAGACGGACAAGCTGGACGAGGCTCTGCGAGACTACAAGACGGTCCTGGAGAAAGAGCCGGGACAGAACGCAGCCAGGGAGGCCTGCGTGAGGCTGCCGCGGCAGATCCACGACAGGGACGAGAAGATGGGTAAGCTGAAGGACCTGGGCGACATGTTCCTACGGCCGTTTGATAGTTCCTATTTTTTGCCATACCTTTTGAACGGTTTGTCACACAGACTTGTGAGTCGCATCACTTGATTCGGTTGAGAGTCCTTATCCTTCATTGGAGTTACATACTGTAACCCCGCCATGATATGTGTTTAGTAAAATATGATCCTATTCATTCTTTTAATTAATGATAAAGTAGGGTAGGTATCTAGGGCTTCTAACAGCCATAACTCCGGTTCCCAGCATCGAACACCTACAAAACTTCGTAGGTACACTTAGACGGCCAATAGGGACAGGCTGAAATTGCTTAAGCCCTGCCCCATCTGTTTCCTATTGGCTGGGCTTTAAACAGCCATAACTCCGGATCCCAGCATCGAACACCTTCAAAACATCCTAGGTACACTTAGACGGCCAATAGGGACAGGCTGAAATTACTCAAGCCCCGCCCCCTCTGTGTTCCTATTGGCTGGGCTTTAAACAGCAATAACTCCGGTTTCCAGTATCAAAAACCTACAAAACATCCTAGGTAAACTTAGACGGCCAATACGGACAGGCTGAAATTGCTTAAGCCCCGCCCCCTCTGTGCTCCTATTGGCTGGGCTTTAAACAGCCATTACTCCACTTCCCATTATCGAAAACCTACGAAACTTGCTAGGCACCCATAAACACCTATATGGAGAGTTGCGTCACGATTTGTTGAGTAAACTATATAATAATAGTTAATACTAGACGGGTCGCAATTCAAGGCAATTGCAAAGTGTGGTTGCGCCGACGCCGGTCGCAGGTTGCCGCCGCCCGGACTTATGAATTATTTATTAGGAATATGCTTGGAGGAATACCATCGGAGGCCGCGTGACGTGCCATTCGAATTTGGTGCTGATTGGATCCTGCGTTTGTGATACATGGCGTTTTGATTTTAAGAAATAGGCCCCTCCCACTAAAATAAATAAGCCCCTCCCACAAATGTAGCGGGCCAATGACATCGTCATGTCACTCCTGAGATCACCTGCTTTTAATTTTGAGAGGAGTGATCCCCCCAAAAATCAAGTTTTTGCATCCAACGGTTACGTTTTGCGCAGTTGTGGCGCCCCCTATGGATCAAAGTGGAAATGCTTTTGGTGATTTGTTGAGTAAACCACCCTCGACATGTGATTTAAATTTGGGATCGATTGGACGTTTTGTTTGTGATTTTTGGCATTTTTGGTAAAACGGGCCCCTCCCACTAACTTTGGAAGCCAATTACGGACGAACGGTAAGGACTATCATAATGCCGTTTGGACATATTTATCGCATGGGTCCATAGATGACCTGTACCGATTTGTGTGAGATTTGGACCAAATTTGTAGGAAAAGGAGCAAAAAGTGTGTTTTGAAGAAAATTCAAAATGGCGGAGAATCTATCCAGACGCAAATGGGCGTGGCCTATATGGGGAGTTGCGTCATCACCCAAGGAATCCAAGGAAAAAAAGATTTGTGTTCTATGACCTACGGTTCAAGAGTTATAGGCCAAAACGTAAAGGCGGCTGTTATAGCGCCACCATGAGGCCGAATGGTGTATTTATTTGTTTAATAATTTTGGACTAAATTACAAACCTCCCCTCCAAATCTGGTAACTCTAGCTCTTACGGGCTCTAGCTCTTAGGGCAACCACACTAACTAGACGGGTCGCAATTCTGGGAAATTGCAAAGTGTGGTTGCGCCGACGCCGGTCGCAGGTCGCCGCCGCCCGGTCTTGAGGAATATGCTTGGAGGAATACCATCGGAGGCCGCGTGACGTGCCATTCGAATTTGGTGCTGATTGGATCCTGCGTTCGTGATACATGGCGTTTTGATTTTAAGAAATAGGCCCCTCCCACTAAATAAATAGGCCCCTCCCACAAATGTAGCGGGCCAATGACATCGTCCTGTAACTCCTGAGATCACCTGCTTTTCATTTTGAGAGGAGTGATCCCCCCAAAAACCATGTTTTTGCATCAAACGGTTACGTTTTGCGCAGTTGTGGCGCCCCCTATGGATCAAAGTGGAAATGCTTTTGGTGATTTGTTGAGGAAACCACCCTCGACATGTGATTTAAATTTGGGATCGATTGGACGTTTTGTTTGTGATTTTTGGCATTTTTGGTAAAATGGGCCCCTCCCACTAACTTTGGAAGCCAATTACGGACGAATGGTAAGGACTATCATAATGCCGTTTGGATATATTTATCGCATGGGTCCATAGATGACCTGTACCGATTTGTGTGAGATTTGGACCAAATTTGTAGGAAAAGGAGCAAAAAGTGTGTTTTGAAGAAAATTCAAAATGGCGGAGAATCTATCCAGACGCAAATGGGCGTGGCCTATATGGGGAGTTGCGTCATCACCCAAGGAATCCAAGGATTTGTGTTCTATGACCTACGGTTCAAGAGTTATAGGCCAAAACGTAAAGGCGGCTGTTATAGCGCCACCATGGATATCATTGGTCATCTGACCAGTTTCACTGGATTTCATTGGATCAAATCGACAGGAAGTGGAAAACACACAGCCTAGGAAACAGGTGAATAGCAGCCGTAAATAGCCGATCTGCAAGCACACCACTGGTCTCCATCCACTCTGCTGAATACAGCTAGAACAGTGCAGAGGTGGACTTGCCTATTAGGCAAGGTATGTGACAGCCTGGGGCCTCAACAGTCAGGGGCTCCATTACAGTTCCCCAAATTATTAGCTAGGGTTATGGTTAGTATATAAAAAGGTTTCAATCCAATGTAGAGGAGACTAAACCCAAGCATTAAACTCTCACATTTTAATTGGATGCAACAATAAATCATTTGTTTCTGTAATGACTAATTAGACTGTTTAACTTGATTTAAACCCAATTTGGTAAAACACTGGTAGCATCATTATCTAGTTAAGGGGTCTGGCAACCTTTTGGACATGAAGTGCCATGTTTTTATTTTCTTGATAGTCAGTGTGCCATATTAACATTAATTATCACACCACGTCAAAATTAAATAATTCCAACAACAGTACATACACTGTAATAACATTTTAAGAAACATTGTTACAATCACATTTTAATGATCATTAGATTCAGTCAGACATCAGTCAGACTGCAGAGTTTGCAGAACTGGACACATGGCGTTTGACTGACTCTGCCTTGATCTTTGAAAGACAAACAACATTTCAAGAAATAAATATATGAAACAAAACCAGATTTGTCGTGTTACTTGAGAGCTGGAATGACCGAACATCTATTTTGCTTACTTTGCATTTGTGCAAATGTTCTCTGAGCCATAACTGCAGCAGTGTGATTGCACAATCATTGTGAGCTGGTGTGTGAGACGTAGGCCAGTGGTTCTCAATATGTGGGTCGGGACCCCCAGCGGGGTCCCCACATGATTTTTGGGGGGTCCCCAGATGACAGTAATGTGACAATTTAAGAACTTTTAAGACCCTTTTAATAATAATAAAAAATAAAAAAAGATCATTACTGCATCAAAGGTGTCAACAAACTATTCTATAAAAACTAGTCAAACATTGACCAAATTGTCAAATAAAGAAAAGAAAAAATAGCCGATCTACAAGTTCACAACGCCTCGCATTGTGAGGCGTTGTGTGCATGTAGATCTGCTATTTTCACAATATTTATCTTTGGAACCGAGTCAAACAAAATGTAATGCCTATCATTCCAAGTGCTTGTCAGGGCAGGGTGGGAGTACCCAGTTAAAATATGATTATTTTGGGGGGTCGTGGCCTGAAAAGGTTGAGAACCATTGACGTAGGCTACAGGCTACAGGCTACAGGCTCCGAGGTGAACATAAAACGACATCCATAGGCTGCGTAAAATAGGAGGAAGTATCACGTGCAGGACGACTTTTGCATTCCGATGTGAGTGGACTCAAAAAGAATTGAACTTTTTTTTTTAAATGAAAAATAAAAACGTCGCTCATCGCATTGTGGCGCGTTGTGAGCTTGTAGATCTGCTATTTTAAAAGTGGTTGTTTTGCTGCTATATTAACACATTTTGCTGGGGACGCCCTGGAACCCCCTCAAGGACCCCTAGGGGTCCCTGGACCCCACTTTAAGAACCTCTGTAGTAGAGAATAGACCGTAGACTAATACGTGTTTAACTAAATAGGTATGAAAAAAAGGCCAATTCTGTGGAACGCTCTCATTTGGCTTGTTTTCATGTTCTCATGTCCTTTCTAATGCTGGTGTATCATAGAGACATGATTGGTTGTTCTGAATGTGCGTAGGCTAAGGATTTTGGCAACCTCTCTCTCTGTCTCTCCGCCCAGCTTAACTCTTTCCAGGAAATAGAAACCATTGTATTAATCAGGTATCTTGTATCTGACACTTTGTGATACAGATCAACTACACTACAAATTCATCAACTCAGTGTCTACAGACAAGGACCTTGGACAGACATCAGGATTCATGACAGGTGAGGAATTCAACACATGTTTGATAGTGTTACAGTGTACCCTACAATAGAACTGTATGACTGTACATTATAATAGTATAAGATGATGCTGATGAAATATGTTTTAATATCTTCATTAATTACAATATCTATCTTTGCTTTCCTTGTGGAATAAAGCTGCTTCGACAGGCACTCGGAAGACCATGGAAGCAACAATGCAGGAACAAATCGAGGGAATCGAGATGTTCGACAGTCCTACTAAAGGACGAGGTCTTCGGGTGACCAAACCATTCAAAGTTGGAGAACTTATCTTCTCCTCCCCGGCGTACTCTTACGTCCTCTCGGTTGAAAAGAGGGGAAACTACTGCGATTTCTGCTTGGCTATGTATGTATTTATGTGGCATGCATGCATATTCTAACTTGTTATTTCCTTTCTGTGTGCATTAACAGGCCTACTGTATGTTGTAGGCTACGCATCCGAATGATTAGTGCAGTCTTTACACATGCGTAATGGGAACATCAATAGTTACACCACTACTACCCTACAGTTTATTGTCTGTATCATTTGATTCAGTTCCTGACAGCTGAGATAGCACATGTTCAACAAACACGAATAGCATTCAATACAGACCACACCCACTGCTTCACTGTTAAGCCAGTTCATTTGTGAGTGATTCTTAATATAGACTATAGCTGTGGTTTTCAACCCTTTTCATGCCAAGGACCCCTACATTGATATACATTTGGCCGCAGACCCCCATCTGAAAATGTTTTGTGCCAGGGACCCCCAGAAGCAAAGATTTGAGTTAGAAATGTTTGCTTTAAAAAATATAGATATTCAAAGATATGCACACATTTTCATGAAAAAAAAAAAACCAGATCTACAAGCTCATAGCGCGGCACTCGGTACCGCGCTATGAGCTTGTATATCTGCAATTTTTTAATAGCCAAAGCTAAGTGGATAAAATGATTTTGACACTATGTCAACACATTTTGCTGGGGACCCCCTGTTACCCCCCCAAGGACCACTGGTGGTCCCCGGACCACTGGTTGAGAACCGCTGGACTATAGCAACCCCATACTGCATTCAAAAAACTATAATGTCATGTGTAATCTATTTAGGAGATTTTGCTCATCTTTTGCTGTGTCACTGATGTGCAGTGCATAGGCGGTTGACTCCAACACTCAGTCTAGCAATGACAAAAAAGGGCCATTTAAAATGTTTCTTCATCTATTCCCTTATTGAGCAGGGTTTGTTGCAAACACACACCATTTACTGTACAGTAAGTGTATATTGTGTTTCTGGAGTAATCCTTTGGTAAGGTCCTGCTTCGTAAGTACAGGTGCATGATTTCTCCTGAGAATTTATATTGATCACAGTAAAAAACTAAAACGAACACACACCGTCTGTATAATGCAGTTTGCCGGGTGCACAGGCTCACGGAGATTCACAATAAGAAAGTAAAAGTACTTCTGGTGCTTTTAATTTAAGACCCCCCTTCTGCCATTTTCATTGGCAGCAGTAAGCTACTTTTGTGATATGGTTAAATGATTGATGAGATTTGTTCCTCTATAGAAGAATAGAATTTCTATTAATTTCATCATATAAATTGTCATAACTTGGGGCACGGTGGCACTGTCGGTAGCACTGTCGCCTCACAGTTAGAAGGTCCTGGGTTCGATTCCCGCCGGGGACGCCTTGGGCGCTGGGGGCGTGTTCTCTCCTCCGAGTCATCAGTCCCCAGACCCTAGGTGGGGTTGCGGTTTTTGGGCGGATTTTAGGGTTAGGCGGAGCACGGGTAAGGCGTGAGGTTTTAGGGTGAGGCGGAGCACGCAAAGTGCGTCTAATTCTAATAAAATAAAGCTCCATGTGATCTGACGGCCCAGGCCCCTGGGGTCACGGGCCCGTAGGCGGCCGCCTACCTAGCCTACCCGGACACTCCGCCACTGCCTGTGTGTGTGCGTGCTTGTGTGTGTGTAAACAATCAATATATCCATCCAAGAGGATGTAAACACACATGTTGTAACATGCTGCTCATTAAAACCTAATGTTTGTTCATTCATAGGAAACCTGAAGAAGAAGAAGACTTGAAGAAATGTGTAAAGTGCAAGAAAGCCTTCTATTGCAATAAAAACTGCCAGGTAGGAAACGAGTGGAGGAGGAGGAGGAGGAGGAGGAGGAAGAAGGGGGTTAGCCAAAAGCTCATTTTCATCTGAAGTCATTATTCCTCTACCATCTGATTGTTAATTTTTTCTTAGTTACTTTTTTGATTGATTGAATACTTTATTACTAGTCATAAATGTAAACAGCTGTGCATGGTACAGTAAGACATTAGGCTAAAAGGATAACACAAAAAGGTCCTGGGGACTTGTTTCCTTGTATGGCTTTGTTTCATATCTGATAAAGAACACTTCTGATTGAGTGTAAAACAGAAACATAGAATGGAATATGATTGATCACACATGGAAGTTCACCTTTGGTTTCACTGTGGATCAATAAGAAACAAAACCCAGATTTTTGGGTCCGATGCTGATCTAAATTTCCGAGCGTCCTAGACCACCAATAACGTTTATTTTATATTTCTAATCATTTTGAAAAACTTTTATAAAAAAGGTTTATATTTAAGAACATTTAACTTATAAGCTAAGAAATAAATGTAAATAAACACAAATAACTGTTTGATAAAATAGGTTTAAATTAAGTAAACTTCAATTATGAAAAGAACAATTCATTTGAATTATACAATTAACAAGGAAACAAGTCAATATACACATGAACTGAATGTCATTTTATTTAAACACTCAGGCTAAGCCCTAAGTGGCTATGACCACAGTAGACATGCAAACATCTGATTCAGGTGGAGAAGAGCTTCAGTGGGTTAATTAAAAATAATAGCTTTGTGTGACATGAAGATATGAAAAGAGGGTAAGGAAGGACACAGGTCAGGCAAGGACAGGACTAGTGTATACTGAGAGCTTAGCATTATGTTGAGTGGCATTACTGGCATAGCACTGTATTGTACATAGCATAGCTTAGACGCCCTATAGACCAACTGTTAAGCATTATTCGTGGGCGAGTTTAATTTTGGTGTTACTGTGTGCCAGGCAACATGCTTGTATTCAGCTGTGTTTACAGTACCTCAAAATGGCTGCTGTGAAAAGGGTCAGTTTATGTCTCAAGCATCATGTTGCAAACTTGCTAAATTATTGTGTCTGTCTGTCTGTCTGTCTGTCTGTCTGTCTGTCTGTGTGTCTGTGTGTCTGTGTGTGTGTGTGTGTGTGTGTGTGTGTGTGTGTGTGTGTGTGTGTGTGTGTGTGTGTGTGTGTGTGTGTGTGTGTGTGTCAGCAAGGGGACTGGAATATGCACAAGCTGGAGTGCTCAGCAATGGTTGAGTATGGTCCGAAATGGTGTCCATCAGAGAGAGTCCGCCTGGTGGCCAGGATCCTTGCCACAAAGGTGAGTGGGGGGTCTTTCTTGATAATTTTTCCAACGTTATTCCTAATTATGAAATGCAAGTTGATGGGTCTATTGTAGTCTCGCGAGCCAGACTGTTGCCAGACACTCCCCCGCTTCCGTTTTGTCTTTACAATCACACACATTTGAATCAAAAATAATTGAAGCATATAGCTTGCTGCTTATCGGAAATGGAAATTCTTAAATAAAATGTAAAGATATTTAAATGTATATATAGATATTTTAAACTTTGTTTATTGGATTTTTCACAGAAGCATTCAATATCAACAGTTGATACTATGCAGATACATAATAGCTTCCTCCAGTGCAATCCATCAAATACAAAAATTGCAATAAACATATTGAATTAACACCCAAAAACTCACATCATACAGGAAATATAGGTACAATATTTCCTGTAAGAACAACCCCTCATGAATATGCTAATATGCCACGTCCTTGGAATCAACATGCAGACAAACTTCCCTCTGGATGTATGTTGGTGTTTTCATTGTTTGTTTTGGTAGCACACACACATCCCCGTCTACCAAAACAAACAGTGAAAACACCAACATACAGTGTTTCTGCTGGTAAACACCACCACACTAGTGGCTGATAACTGCTGTTATACAGGGTAATTATTGGTAAAAAATATACTTATTGTTTTGTTATGTAAACACAGGGCAAAGTTACATACTATGCCTTTAAGTTCTGATTCTGGGGACAGAAAGGTCTGTCTCAGATGACCTGAGGTCTGGATGGTTCATGATAGCACAAGATCAGAAATATATTTTGGCCTTAAACCATTCAGTGCTTTATAAACCAACAGTAGCATTTTGAAATCAGTTATTTGATAATTGTGATTGGTATAAGTACCTTATGATGAACTATCTGTAATTATTTAATTGATTTGTACTAACTGCTGTATAGAAATAAACTTTGTGCATTATGTTTATTAATCAAGATATTAAGAAGTGTCACATTTTTGCCGATGCTTAATTTCTTGCAAATGCTTCTTTCTACAGAAGGCACACAAAGAAAGATCTGCATCTGAGAAGCTTATACTGATGGGAGAATTGCATTCATGTAAGGGATCACTCAACAGAAACACACAAACATGCACACACATGGGTACATTCTCCATAAAATCTGTGTTAATTTAATGTCATTCATTTGTAACTAAGAGAGAGGAAAGATGTAGCCAAATGGACCCTTACTGGTCCATTCGGTTCCATTTATACACTCTCAAGAGTTGAATTAACAGAAAAAAGCAGGATTTTACCGCTTAAAGGAGGGGTGGGAAATCTTTTTGCGCACGTGATCACTGTTTTCCAAGTCTGCTGTGATCATTCAGTGCCAGACAGTGAAAACCACCATTGCTTTTACGTCTCATAGAGAGTCTACACGTGCATCACTTTTCCACCAGGACACGCCCCCCTCTTCTATAATGAGTGGCAAAACATTGTGCAGCATGGAGCGTTGGAGTTTGGTAGCACTCGTTGGAGATCACTCAACGGTCCTGTGTACCACCTGTTTGTAAATTGCACATCATGTAGGAGGCAGCAGGACGAGCTCTATTCTATTCTGTATTTATATTCTTTGCACATGGGTAAATTTTTACACTTTCAGTTAACACTGTGTATTTTACAAACCAGATGTGGACAACAAGAGGAAATTGATTTACGAGGCTGACATCGCCGACCTGCATCTCTTCTATTCTAAACACCTGGACTTCCCTGATCACCATGACCTGCTTTCACTCTCCTCCCAGGTACACACACACACACACACACACACACACACACACACACACACACACACACACACACACACACACACACACACACACACACACACACACAGCCCCATAATTGTTGTCCAGCGGAAACCTTGTATGTCCAAAACTGTTACTTTACAGGAACTGGGGGGTAAAATAACCTGTGTTCCAGTGGATACAATGTAGTTATACTTTAGTCACAAGCTCTTAATACTGTCTATTGGTTCAAAGTCTCTAAAACCCATGGACAGACTTTACCTCTTTCAACCTGGCATCCCAATGTTGAGCATGCCATTATAGGTAAAGAAAAATGTAAAATCAATAGCTGATCTACAAGCTCACATCACAATGCACACTGTGAGCTTCAAAGAAAAACATAAATGTGGAGATACAAGGTTTCTGCCAGACAGTAACAATATACTGTAACCCCCCCCCTTTTGCTGTCTGCTACTTTGATACAGAATAGCATTAGTACACACTGACCACTTTCTCACCTGTCCAGCACTCATGGATTCTGAAACACTAACAATCTGCCAACTGTTTCTCAACTAACTCACTGCAGATCATTAAAAATGAGAAGAAGAAGAAAATAACGACCACATTGTTATTCAACAGGTGTGAATACATTAGTAGGATTATTAATGATTTCTCTCTCTGTGCTACAGGCTCATGGTAATGGCTTCGCTTTGCGTGATGAGTATTCGGATCCTAATATCGGTCGTGTTGTCTACGCTGAGTAAGAACATACACACGCACTCTCGCACACGCACACACACGCAAACATACAGATTTAGACCCTCATCAATGTAACACTTAAACCCTACTTATCATGTCAGTAAACCATTAAAAAAAGCTACAGTACTGCAATAATGTGTGGTTGTCACAAAATGCCAGACTTTCAGAAAAGTGTCAGCCCACTGCCAGCGAATCCGAGTGATTTTGACTAACCTTTGAAAAATCATAGTATATTTTCTGTGATCGATGTATATATACAAATGCACCGTTTATTATTCTATTATTTTTTACTAGTGTAGGACGTTTAGGGTTAGGTCTATGTGTTTTGCAACCACATGTTACCACTCAAATTAAAGCTTAGAATGGTGAGCACTTTTCTATAGCCATTAGGAACATGTTGGGGATATTAATAGGCCTTATTTTAAAATTATTATATTTTTGTATGAAATCTTGCATTAAAAGGCCATTTTAGCATATATGGACGTTTTGAAGAAGTAAAATCACCATTCCAATCAATTCCCCATATTTGAATTGTGCAGAGACGTGGGTTCATATAACACCATTGAAAGTTCTTCATTATTATATTATTATATTATATTTGTTGTAACAATTTGCATGTGACAATATCGCTCTTCTCTCTTCTCTTCCTGTTGACCTTCTCTCCCCATCACCGTCTCTCCCCTCAGTGTTTCCCTCATGAACCACAGCTGTGTACCCAGTGTGGTTGTCACGTACAAGGGAACGGCAGCAGAAATACGGGCGACACAGGATATGAAGCCTGGTGATGAGGTGAGGAGAGGAGCTGCACAGGGATGTATGTGTGTGTATGGGGGACACGGTATGTGTTACAAGGGGGTAGGGCAGTGGTTTTCAACCTTTTTCATATCAAGGTCCATTATTTATTCGGCATTTGAGCCACAGACCACCGTTTGATGAGATTTAGACTCTCAGACCCAAGCCTTAGAATATGTTGTTATCGTTGGATATGATTTTGTCCACAATTCCGTCCATGCTGCATGTTGGTACCATAGGAGAGATAACAGGCAAACGTTGATCAAAATAACAATTATTCTATATTCTCTAATTGTGAAGACTTCTTGTAAATTAAGTGATGCAGATGTTATAATAGTTTAACTCTTGAGAGAGTAAAATGAAACCAATTGTTACCAACTCTCCATCATTTAGCTGAGGACCACCTGGAACCCCCTCAAGTACCACTGGTGGTCCCCGGACCACTGGTTGAGAACCACTGTGGTAGGGGATCACCATTTGAACCAGCTGGTCTTAACTACTTTAAACCTGGCATCCCTATTGTGGGCATACTTACTGTAGGTGAAAGATATACAACATTTTATAAAATAGCAAAATAATTATATATCTTTTGTGAGTGTCTTGTAAGCCTGTGTGGGCTGGGCAGTCTTTTAGGGTGGGTACACACTGTAGGATATTTGCTCCGATTATGCTGTCGTGGACCTTTTTTGGTGATCGCAGACAAAACCCCCCAAAACCCCCCTCTGGCTTTGATCGGCGACATATTGCTCGCTGTGTGTGAAAGGCTCTGCCAGAGGATCTACCTGCGATAATAGCGCTCTGTGATGCGTTCCCGAGTGTTTCTAGATATCTAGCAGGTTTGATATTTGGCTCTGTCGCTGACTGGACATCATACAGTATCATACAGTACAGGAGATCCGCGATACAGCCAATGAGAGCACATTACAGCCACCATGACTAGGGAAGGGTCGGTGGACCTGACCGCAACAAACAGACCCCTGCATAGTACCTCAATATTACCGTCCAGTCCCGTATTAAGTTAAACATTATAAAACAGGATGAGAGAGTAAGCGAGCGTGCTCGAGGGGGGCTGTTTATTTGAGAGGAATTGCACACAGAGAGAGAAAGAGAGACTGAGAGAGCGAGAGCGAGCTCTGTTTGTGTTTGTTTATGTGTGTTCAGCGTGTGTCTGAACAGTGTTGCCAGAGTTTGCGAGAGAAATAAGCAACCAGGTCTATGAAAACAAGCCCAACAAAAGCGACTAGGCCACATGAGCACTTTAAACCTATATACAAATACATTGGATATTTGAAAATAGACGATCTACAAGCTCACAACGCGTCACAGCTATTGTCAGCGATCAATCTATATTGTAAAAACCAGAACGACATATGACAGCCTATTTCAAGAAATTGACTCCTGTAGTGTGAAATGCTTAACGATCAGATGACTCCCTGACCACTTTAAAAGTCCTACAGTGTGTACTTGCCCTTAGACACTCCAGATAAAAAACAACTCCTTGACCCCAGAATTAGATGTGGAGGAGAAACCTGAAGTACTATTCACATGTCTGTGTGTGTTCCTGTGCCTTCCAAAGATGCTGATCAGCTACATAGACCTTACATACCCAACAGAAGACAGAAACTACAAGTTAAGACTCTGTTGCAACTTCACCTGTGACTGCCAGGAATGTCAAACTAAGTCCAAAGTAAGTCATGAAAAACCAATACTGGAAAAAAAAAACTGAGCAAATAGAATGACATATACAGTTCAGTTCAGAAGTTTTAATTGGAAGTGTAAACACAGAGATAAAAACCTTAGAACATAGAACGAACACTGTAAACCTTTTCAACTTGAGACCCAAAAGAGAAATATGGTGTCTGCACGGGACCCACATGTGCAAAAATACATTATTATTAATATTAATCACTTAAAGTTATACAATGCAGAATCCCAAATAACGATTTTTAGCAACCTCTGCTGGTCACTACCGTCACTGCATACAATTTCCGTAATCCTCGATTACCCAGAATTCCATTCGTTTTCACCGGAAGCCGGAAGCGTTTCAAAAAGCGATCTTTTAATTGTTTTATACTATCTACGGATCGTTTCTCTTAGCCAGTGGAGCATTAGTTACCATGAGCTGTGCTTTCTTTTTCTGTTCTTTTTCGATCTTCCAATCCTACATTATCTTAACATCAGCGTGAGGTTCCTTTTTGTTATAGCGCGGTAGTTCCTGGCCAAACAGGAAACCGTTGCGGTAGTTCCTGGGGACGTCGGCCACGACGTCATGACGTTGGCCAGGAACGTCATTTCCCCGGGAAAGTCCCCCCAGTCCACTTTCAATAGAAAATATATAAATAAAAGGCTTCCGGGGGTGAAATTCACGGAGTGGGTGTTGTGAAACTTTTGCCACTCGCAAAAGATATACAATTTAACTTTAGTTTTGTTGAAAACGTTACCTAGTATTACTTTAAGCCCTATTTTTCAGAAAATTGTGAATATTTTTAGAAAATGTCTGAGAATCTTCTGAAACATTTTTGAAATAAATAAGCAAACAAACAAACAAACAAACAAACACAATCACCACCTCAACATCACACACAAGAGCACAGCAGTATTGATAGATCATTGATAACAGAATGATCCTAGTTCACAAGCGGCTAATGTTCCTCAACTCTAACATGTCATCTTCTCTCCTTGGTCTCAGGACGAGGCCAAGCTCAAAGTGCGTGAGCGGAGTGATCCCATTGGGCCAGACGAAATCAGTGACATGGTCAGCTTCGCTAAGGAGGCCATTGAACGGTTTGAATCAGCCATCAAGAGCAAGAAGAAAAATATCCTTACGTAAGATGAGGTTTTCACACCCACAACTCCCTGCGTTTCAGACCATGTGCCTCCTTATGCTATTCATAGGGCTGTCACGATTACACATTTAAGTTGATGATTAATTGTCACTCAAATAATTGCGATTAACGATTGAATTGTGTGTTTAGCATTGAACATTGGAACAAATGAAGCCTTTTAGGCTTCGTAATCAAAAATTAGACAGGGCAGATTATGACAAATAACTGAAATATACAAATACATTATTGACATATTTAATACTTTTATTCATGTAAAAAAATTCAGAAATAGCAGATCTACAAGCTTACAGCGCATTGTAAGCTTGTAGATCTGCTATTTCTGCTTTTTTTATTATTTGAAAATGTGTGAACATTTTTCAAAATGGAAACGATTATGACGATTATGCAAAAATAATTGCGATTATCTCAAATAATTGTGATTCGACGATTATGTAATAATTGTGACAGGCTAGCTATTGATCGTATAAATAGCGCCCGGAGATATGCTGTACCTATTCTCGAAAAGACCCTTTCTTACACTGATCCACTGAGACAACCTGTACTTGTTCGGCAAGAGCCTCTTTGCTCTGAGAATATTCTCTGAAAACCAACATAAATGTAAGTAAATACATTTAAATTCAAAGTAAAGTAAATGTCAAAGCTGTTGAATCAACAAAGTATAGCATCCCACCGTTACAAGCAGGGCAGGAATTTCACGGCGGCCACGACAGTGCCCCTCTCTTTGGCCGTGTGCCCCTTGAAAAATGACGTTAAAATGCGCGGAAGCCAAGCAACGCTTTTGACAGAGAGAGGAGAGAGAGAGAGAGCGCGAGAGGGAGAGAGAGAGAGAAAACCCGACGTCGGATCAAAAGCAAAATATAAATGAATACATTTGACAACATACAGCCAAAATCCCCAAATTATGAGTCTTAATATCCAGCAGCAATACAAATTAATAACTGCAAACAAATTCAAAGTTTAGGCTATCAATATCATACAAAAGTAGAGAGAAGCTGTGATCTCACCGCTCTGATGGACAATAAATATAATCCTTTTGCAAACAATATCCATGTTCTCTTCGTGTGTCAACAATGATCCAAATGGGAAGTTTATTTCAGCAACTAGAATGTGACTGTTTGACACTGCTTGAGCCGTTTCTGGTGCGCAGCTCCTCTTTAAGTTAATTGCCTTCACCTGTTGCGCTGCTGCGCACAACAGGGCAGATCTCCGCCAGGCCACGATGACCTACCCAGGCCCATGAAATTCATAGGCAGTCATAGTAGCCAATTAGAATGAAATCTGCTAAAACTGACTCATATACTGAAACAGAAGCATATATAGGCTAAATATTGTCGCTGTCGGTTGGAAAAACTGTTCCTTCTTTACAATTATTATTTTAAACAATTTAAAATGGTGAAAAAAAACCAATCTACAAGCCATAATTATTAAAGGGACTACCCCATGAATTAAAAAATAAAATAATATTTAACATATTGTTTATGTCCCTCAAACGTTTTTCAAAAGGTTTGAGCCTAAATCAAGCCTCAGATATACTCATTCCAACTAACTTCTCTCTGGCTTATAAAGCACTTTCGCCTGCAATACCACATTGTCCTGTTTGGCATAGGGCGCTATTGAGCCAGTTTGTATGCATGTTATCTCCTGGTTCTGTGTGGAAAAAGTAAAAAAAAAAAGAAAACGTTTTTTTGGTTGGAACTGAAAAACGGGAGGGATCGTACCCTGACCTGACGTCACATCAGGGACCAAATCAGTTTGGCCTGTTTTGAGACCAATTTACAGAAAACCCCAGATTTGCTGTGAAAGCCTGAGTGTTCAAACAGGGGTATTTTTGGGGATAGAAGAGAGGTAGGGGAGACCAAAAACACACAAAAAAGAAGAAAAAGTTAAAATTCATGGTGTAGTCCCTTTAATAATTAATAAATACTATATTTTAAATAGTGAAAAATCAACTAAAGTTATTAATAGTGTTAGTAGTTCAATCATGATACTAATGTGATTAATGTGACCCCTACTTCAGTCAGTGAAGACCAGGGCTGAATGTGACAAATATTGAGACCAAATAGGCTATGACTTTGTACAAATATTGGTAATTTCCCAATACATTATTTTATTAAATAAATGGGTTGTATTTCACAGATAGTTACACTATTCTTGTACTATATTAAAATTAAATCATTCTTAACCTTCAAGTTAAATTCATTATTTCCGTGGACTTAAAAATCATTGTTTTATTTGATGGCCTTCTTGACCTGGCATTTGGCCTTTGTGACCTACAAAAATTGACAGCACAAAAGGCCAAGTGGCCTTGCCCCTAAAATGACGAAATTCCAGGCTGGTTACAAGAGTCTGATTTCAGTACCTTTAACAATAGCTTTTCAGGTTCAGCCTGTGCCATTGCATCCTTGACTCTCTTGCACCCCCTAGCGAGTGGCTGGATATGTGTAAACAGTCCCTGGACAAGATGAGAACCGTGTTTGATGACTCCAACGTGTACATGCTCATCGTAATGAAGCACGCCATGGAGGCGTGCTTCGACATGGACGATTGGAATGGTGCGATCCGTTACGGCGAGAAGATAGCACAGCCTTTAAGGTAGCCTTACACTACAACTGTCAGGAATGGTCTCAAATCTCAAAACCTGGAGGGAGCGAGTCATAGGGGGCTATTAACCGAAAAGATGTCAAAATCAATATTTAGGCCTACAGGTTAATTGAATAATCGAGAAGCTTTTGTTTAAAACATATATTTATATCAATGTATCAACGATTTGATTAGATTTTTCATTATCGACTAAATCGCTTGTCTGATTAACCACTTAACCCTGTATTACGTATACTTCAATGTACAATGGTGGTGTAGAGTAAATAGCCGATCTACAAGATGACACGCTTGTAGGTCTGCTATTCTCAGTATTATTATTTGTTTAATAATAGTTCATTAATCGTAATCTTGAAATAATCAGGATATTGATTTGAAGTCATAGCCGTATCGCCCAGTGTGTCATACCGTTATATAATTGCTGTGCAAATCCTCCTTGTCCTGTGCAGTGAGCTGTATCCACCAAACTATCTATATATGTTCACCTTCTACTGGCGGTTGGCCGAACTATACAGGAACGTGCAAAACTCATTCATGACTAAGCGTTATCTCAAGAAGGTAATGATTTAGCACACACTATAGTCTGAAAGACTCACAGTGGGTTGCTGAGCATTTTCAAATACAGTGCATCAGTTACTAGCCTATACAATACAGTTTCTACATATCAACTTACTATGTGAAGAACACTACTGTGTGTGTGTGTGTGTGTGTGTGTGTGTGTGTGTGTGTGTGTGTGTGTGTGTGTGTGTGTGTGTGTGTGTGTGTGTGTGTGTGTGTGTGTGTGTGTGTGCGCGTGCGTACAGGTAATATCCATCGTGGAAGTGAATTCTGGGAAGGATCATCCGTTCCTGGAGAAGCCACGACAATATTACCAAGTTTACCAAATGTGTTGTGCTCTAGAAGCCCGGGCGCGGAAGTGCATGTAAACAAAGCGTGCGTGCGAGACGGCGGAGGGTCCCGACTAACGCCTGGAACAATAATATTTCTAACGCGAGCCTCCATTGCAGAGTGATCGCCGAACGAAAACGGCTCACTTCCACCACGTTAAAAAGAAATGGAGATATTAAGCTTTTAGTCAAGGAGTTAACATTGGAGCGGCCGACCGGAAGGATTTTTTAAATGTATCCACAGCCGGCCTCTCCTTCTCAGAGACTCCTTGGATGTACATGAAATTAATTAATCTCTGTGCAGGGAGGGAAATAGAAAAGGGTACGCCGTTTGTCCCCGCCCTCCCCTATATATTCAAATATTTGCACACATTTTCACAGTTAAAAAAAAGAAAAAGCAGATCTACGAGCTTGTAGATCTTGTAAAGAGCTTGTAAAGACGGAGGAGTGTCTCTGCTTCCATCGGGGGGGAAAAGCGTGTCCCTCCGTTCTTTAGTTATTGGCTGTTGAATATAGCTTGTTCTCGCCAAAAATCTAAATCCTTTAACATTAGATCGGACGAGGCTGGGTTTGTTGTGATCACATTATTTCCGGATCTACTCTTCTCCAGAAGTCATAGGATCACTCATAGGTTGGCGAACAGCGCCATCTAGCGTAAACACGTGTTACACGTCATTGGCACTCTAGGCTTTGGAACAAATTAACATGTTACACGTCATTGGCGCGTTATTATGGATCCCACCGCAGTTCTAGGCAAACCCCGCCCCTGCTGCTCAGAAGCCCTGGTGACGCACTCAAGCCCCGCCCGTATGTTTTCCGCCCGTATGTTTTGATATTTAATCTTTGCTTTTATTAGGTCAAACTTGGTCTTGATATAAAGGAATTTCTCCGCACCACGTGACCGCAGCAGTACAGTTTCACTGTGGCCACTTCCATTCAGAACGTTTTTTATTACAAATTAGTTTAAACTTGATCTCGGTAAGGAATCCTGTATTGACCGCCATAAAGCTAACGTGACCTAGAAATAATAAATGATGGCACATACACAAGTTTCCGCTTCAATCGACTGTCTGTATACATTGATCCGTTTAACTGCTAAAAAAGACGCTAGCCTTTTATATAGGCTAATTAATGATGTGCCACCCAACTTGTAATATGGAGTATTAATATTATGGAGTAGCCTATATACATTGATGGTCTTCATTGTTTCTCTGCTGGCTTGATTGCATCCTCCTGTTATCAAACATGTGAAATTAAGGATTTGCACTGGAACAAGGCTGTGTTCTCCATATTAAGGAGATGCACAGGATACTAGAAGAGTGGGCCCCTCGATGTTAAATGTGCTATTTTGTCCATAAAGTAATATATATATATATATATATATATATATATATATATATATATATATATATATATGTGTGTGTAAATATATATATATATATATATATATTATAAGTGTGTTTTTCCTGTAAAGTTGCTTGTAAAAAATGTTGCGGGTTGCGGTTGTTTGGGCTTGTTTATAAAGTGTAGTTGATTCTTTAATTTTTGATTTTATAATTTCTCAAACAGTCCTCAAACATGTGCATGTCAAATTATTGTATTTCTCCGCAGAGCCCCCATGTCTGCCTCTCCACAGACCGTGTCTCCACTTCAGCCACTCCCACATTCCATTCCATCTCTCAGTCCTAGTTACACACCTGTCCCCACTCCCTCATCAGCCTAGCCTGGCATTGGCAGACTGATGACGTGGATTCACTCACACGTTCCTCTCAGTCTAGATTTTTCGGCCCATAGGCAGAGAGTATGAGAAATCAGAAAATGACCGGGCCAATCAGGGGGCTGCTTTTCACTGTTGTACGGTTAGCAGTTAAAACGCAGTCACTGATACTCTCTGCCTATGGGCCGAAGTCCACACTGATACCGTGGAGCATACATGGGCAACTGGCGGCCCGGGGGCCACATGCGGCCCCCACCTTCACTTAATGCGGCCCGCAGGTTAATATGGGAATACTGATATATTATTGATTTCAGCTGTTACAATTCCAAACATGCAAACATGACCCGCTTTAATTACTTCAGTCTGTATTAGTAGTAAGTTGTAGACTAGTATTACAATTCTATTGTCTTTTTTATGTCCAATGTATTCGTATTTAAGTTCATAAAGTTAACAGTATAACTAAATGCATTTGAGATTAAATACAAATGTAACTTTTCAGGATTCCAATTGAAAAATAGCACAAAAAGAAATGTGGATTCCAATTCAAAAATAGCAGAAATAGCAGATCGGCTATTTTTCCTATTTTTGTGTGACATAAAATGGCGAATATAGAATGGTATATGCAATATGGCCCTCTGGAGTGAGTGTGGAAATATAGTGTCCCTCCATCATCAAAGTTGCCCACCACTGAACGTGAAGGAACGTGTGAGTGAATCCATGTCATCAGTCTGCCAGGCTATCATCAGCCCAGCAGTGCCATGCCCATTATAGATAGATAGATACTTTATTTGTCTTTGCGGAAATTCATTTTGTGCCAAGCAGCCATCAGGATACAAAAAAAATCACAAACACGTAACATAAATACACAATACATAGACAGATCACACAATACATTGACAGTGTTACACAGCTCCTCTCTTACAGAGAGAAAACTAGAAAAGGCCACCAGTCATGATTCAAGAGGCATCACATTACATTTTATGCACATAACTGATGGGGCCTGTTTGTTCAGGAGTCCTATACTTGTAGGGACAAATGATCTTGAAGCCTGCAACATTGGCACTGTGTACCAACCTGTGAACACTTCTCTAATCAACCTGCTGCCTATAAAACTGGACTCATTCCACACGCACACTGTCCGTAGATACATTGTCGTTCCTGTAATCTGCCTTGGGAGTGTCGTGTTAGTTGATGGGTGCTTCTGAAAGGCTTTGCTACGTTTGACTGTAAGCTTAACTACTGCTTTAATACATCTGTGAATTGAAACTATTCTGCTTGTGGCTTTGCATTTGGGTTCAGTCATTCTGCAAACCGTGACACCCTATCTGGATTTAAAAAAAAATAATAATAATAAAATAAAAATAAAAAATAAATATATATATATATATATATATATATATATATATATATATATATATATATATATATATATATATATATATATATATATATATATATGTGTGTGTGTGTGTGTATATATATATATATATATATATATATATATATATATATATATATATATATATATATATATATATATATATATATAATATATATATATATATATATATATACATATATACATATATATATAATATAAATTCCAATAAATTATAAATTACAAATATTATTTCACTTTTTATTTTCAAGATCTTTTTGAAAATAGCAGATCTACAAGCTCTACAAGTGAGCTTGTAGATCTGCTATTTTTCTTTAAAAAAAAGGCCTTCTATAAGGAGGTTAGAGGCATTTTGGGGTAAAAGTGGGGTGCTAGGCCATTTTACATAATTCAAGGGTGCTGAATCTGAAAAACATGGTACCCAAGAAAATTGTTTAGTTTTTAACCCTCTAATTTGGATAACAAAATGTCTGCCAATTTTGCACTACTTTTTCAATATCTATAACAAAGCAAGCACAACTAACAAATAATGTGTCTGTTCTGAGGGTCAGACAATGTGTGTAAGGTATTTTTAATCTAATTAGTGGTAACATTAATCCTAAATATGCAAATTGGAGGCCACCATTACAGAACTTGAATGTGGTGTATGAAAGGTGTGATACAAATTTGTGATACAAATCAAGTTGCCTTGTCACTGGTGTACATACTACAGAAATGAGCTTATATGGTGTGCTCACTGTTTTGAGTTGAATAGATGTTTTTCATTTGTACATTGTTGTATCTATGAATTATTTAACAGTTGCTTTTTCTTTTGCACATTTTTCTTTTTATGCTTTATTTTGTAACTTCTATTGAAGGAGCCTGAGTGCCTTAGAGCCAGTTGTGGGCAGGTTCACCTTGAGGGGAGGGAGGGGTGCCACAGTATCGGCAGGTAAAGTGAGGGTCACAGTCACAGGTGTAACGAGCCATATGGCACCTGTGACCCTTATCACAGGTAATGATTAACACACAGGGGAAGATTATATGTTTTTTTTTTTCGTTCTCTTTATTTGCATCAACAAAACGTTGCTGTGATTCATGTTACACATAATAAATGTGAACCTCATCCGGCAGCAGTTTCAGTTTGGACATTCAGTTATTTAACGTGTCAAAAACGTTTTCCCTGTGCCCAGCCGAGTGGCTAAATGTGTGTTCAAGATGGTCACTAGCACTACAACTATATTGATTTTTTCCCCAATACATTCTAGAAGTTTATCTTGCAAAATCTGTTTTTGTTACAGCAACATAATTTTGTGAGCGTTATACATATCTTATACAGGATAAACACGTGAAATTGGAAGTGATGACACAAAGAAGTTAACCGGAACACTGCAAAATAGAAGCTGATAAACGGGTATAGTCATCCAATCTTGGATGAAATTGGCATTCCACCGTAACATTTATTTATAAGAGCTGGAGAGACTGTGAAACCCCGGTTTCACCTTAATATAAATAACATTGTTTATAACAGGTCTAGCTTTGCACACCAAAAAACGAATCAAAGGAATACTTTTAACGTTCTGACATCTGTCCACTAGATGGTGTACTTTAACAACATAATCATTCATTCTGTGTCTCAGCATTTTACATGGGTTACTTTGATATGAGTTAAACTCTTAACTCATATTGCTCAGCATATATTGCTCTAACTGTTAGAGCAATGTTTCTCAACCTTTTCAGGCCGTGACCCCTCATAATAATCATATTTGAACTGGGGACCCCCCACCCTGACAAGCACTTGGAATGTAGGAGTTGAGGCATTACATTTAGTATGACTTGATTCCACAGATAAATATTGTGAAAATAGCCAAACTACAAGCTCATAATGCGTCACGTTGTGAGCTTGAAGTTCGGCTATTTTCAAATTGCCAAAGCATATACAATAGGTAATAATAATCAAGAAGAAACTAAAGTTTTAAAATAATTATGGTGGAGTAAAAGTACAGTATTTGCATTTGAGATGTAATGGAGTAGAAATAGAATTATTGAAAATTAGAAGTACTCCAGTAAAGTAAAAAATACAAGTAGCCTACTTGAGTAAATGTACTTGAGTAAATTAACTATGTCATTGACTCATTGTACAGTACATGTTAACAGATCATCGTGTAGTTGTCTCTTGTGGGCTTGCTGTACCTTTTAGCTGTCAAGAACCGTTCAAATAGAATCACATTTTCTACATTAATTTACGTAGTTAAATTGGTCAGGGATCTCATCAACAACAACCTAAATCTACCTACACAGCTCATTATTTGTTGGTCGATTTATTTCACTGCAATCTGGGAACACATTAGTCATTGTAAATGGAGAGGGACACGTCAAATATGGTATAGGCTAGTTCATTGTCAACACACAAATTACTTTAATTTCACAACGGATGCCAACCAAATGGATTTTTGTATTTTAAAAAAATATATATTATAAGTTAGAATACATCTTATTTTCAAATTATCTTGTGGCACAGTCACAGAGATCTGGTGAAATGATTACTGTTCGCTTTGTCTCTTGTCATCACTGCTGGTGTGAAGAGATGAGCAGCTGTTTCCTTCCATGGACTGAATAAAAAAGTTATTTAATGTCAAACCCAGATGCACAGAGAGAGAGAAGAGAAGACAGACAAACTGACGGAGTGGCAGCAGATCAAACTTCCTTCTTCTGAATGAGATGAATATTCATTCGATATTAAACAAGAAATCACACATAACATAACCACAGAACATATGGAAGCATTTGACCATATCTTTCAATTCAGTCTCAATCTACTTCCAATTAATACAGTTCTAATGTTCTGATGTCTGTCCACTGACTAGATGGTGCACTTAACCACATGATCACTCTGTTCTGTGTGCCTCAGTGTGTTCCACAGATAAATACTGTGAAAATGACCAATTTACACTGAGGCATTGTGAGCTTGTAGATCGGCTATTGTAAAAAGTGTTGCCTCTTATATTATTTGACAAAAATTGCCTTTTTTTCCTTTCTTTTTTGGGGTGGGTTTAAAAAGGTCTTAAAAGTCCTTAAATTGTCACATCACTGTCATCTGGGGGGCCCAACTAAATCATATGGGCCCTGGGGATGAGAACCACTGAGTTAGAGCAGACCATCAGTGACTCTTTTTACAAGATGCATAATTATGTTTTAGCTGTTTGATTTGATTTGATTTGATTGTAATGCATTTACACTTTTATTTATTTGTATTTATTGTATTCGTTGTTTGCATCCGTCATTTTTCACTGAGACCTGAATTAACTATTACAGTAGTTGTCAATCTGTTTGTTCCAGATATGTAGTGCATACAAGTTGAACACTGCTTTTAGGGATAGATAGCAGACCTGTCCCAGATGACCTGAGAGGAATGGATGGTTCATGTAGTACAAGATAATACATGGATTTTGGCCCTAAACACAAAAAAAACACACACAGACAGTGACTGTGTCATTGTACAGTATGTCACCAAATCAGCATTTAACTGTAAATGGGTAGTAAATAGGGGGCTAAAGTGGTTAATATGTGTTTTATAATATACCAATTTATATCTGCAACGTATCTAGTAATTAAAGTAGTAAAAGTACAGTATTTGCCTCTTGAGATGTAGTGGAGTAGAAGTAAAATAATAGGAAAAATGGAAATACTCCAGTAAAGTAAAAAAATCTAATTCGTACTTGTAGTGCCCCTGAGGAATAATTATGATAATGTTCATTGTTTAAATTGTCATTTACTTTTTCTTATTTTGAACATGTTTATCTTATATTTTGAAACGGGCAGGTAGTGGGTATTTTTCCATGGTGAAAAGACGATTGTATGTACTGCTCCTTTAAGAAGACAGGACACGGGGGAAGGGGGTGTGTTCTTGTTGCTAGGACAACAGTAGACGCGGTCTCAAGTTGATCTGGTGGTCTCGTTACAATGTGGGACACCGGGATCAGTGGTGTAAAGTAACTAAGTACATTTACTCAAGACAAGTACTGTACTTAAATACAATTTTGAGGTGTTTTTACTTTACTGGAGTATTTCCAATTTCCAATACTTTTACTTCTACTCCACTACATCTCGGAGGCAATTATTTATCAATTATTTATAATAATCATTTAGATATAAATGATTACATTATAAAACGTACATTAACCACTTTAGCCCTGTTTTATACCTAGACTATTTGAAAATAGCCGATCTACAAGCTCACAGCGCGTTGTGAGCTTGTAGATCTGCTATTTTCTAGCCATGGTTCACATGACGCTTGTATACAAGCTTGTATACAAGCGTCATGGAGCCGAGGGTTCCTGGTTGAGAGTGTTGTTCGATTGTTTTACATTGCCAACTCTCACATGTACATAAACGTTCAGATTTCAAATATAAAGTGCTGACTTCTGAGCCACGGATGTTACAAGTTGATCCGTTCTGCGATAAGTACCCGTATCTCCCGTATTGTTTAATAAAAAGCATTTGAATCCTATCGCCGGCCATTTTCTCTGAATTTTCTCCGATGCTTTCAACCATGCGAAACTAATGGTTGGGAGGTGTATTGCACTCTGATGATCGGATTAAAATGCTTTTTTATTGAACAATACGGGAGATACGGGTACTTATCACGGAACGGATCAACTTGTAACATCCGTGGCTCGTGGGTAAGAAATGTATATTTGAAATCTGAACGTTTTATGTACATGTGAGAGTTGGCAATGTAAAAAAAAACGAACACCACTCTAAACCAGGAACTCTCGGTTCCATCATGTTTCAGGGCTAAACCAGCCACCAGCTTATAAGTTTCGTTTCATTGCCTTGCGTACCAAGAAATGTGTTAAGTTTCGTTTCTTGATGTTTGAGTTTCGCATTGATGACATGGTGAAATGATACTGAGTTGGGATTTGCCCAGACAAAAACAAACAGTAGACCTATAAAACTAAAGAACAGATACACAGTAACAGTGATCATTGACAGAGAGTGATCTGATGTGACTGCAACCTGACTGTTCTCTCATAAAACCACGACTGAGGTAATGTAGCCCAATTATTTGATTGGATAATTGTTATTTATGATTATCTTTGCCATCAAGTTCAACGTAAAGGGCAGAATTTGATAGGAATAGAATAAAAAGTGACCTAAGAAAATAACTAAATCATCTCTGGGGTGTGGTTATATGGGATGGAGGGTTTTTGATTGATTGATTGATTGATTGATTGATTGAATACTTTATTAACAGTTTCCAAAAAAAATAATTCCAACAACATATACTGTAATAACATTTTAAGAAACATTGTTACAATCACATTTTAATGATCATTAGACTCAGTCAGACTGCAGAGTTTGCAGACCTGGACACATGGTGTTTGACTGACTCTGCCTTGATCTTTGAAAGACAAACAACATTTCAAGAAATAATTATATGAAACAAAACCAGATTTGTCATTGCTTGAGGGCTGGATCTATTTTGCTTACTTTGCATTTTTGCGATTGTTCTCTGAGCCATAACTGCAGCAGTGTGATTGCACAATCATTGTGAGCTGGTGTGTGAGACGTAGGCCAGTGGTTCTCAATCTGTGGGTCGGGACCCCCAGCGAGGTCCCCACATGATTTTTGGGGGTCCCCAGATGACAGTAATGTGACAATTTAAGGACTTTTAAGACCCTTTTAATGAGAAAAAGAAAAAAAAAGATCATCACTGCATCAAAGGTATCAACAAACTATTCTATAAAAACTAGTCAAACATTGACCAAATTGTCAAGGCAAAATAAAATTAAAATAGCCGATCTACAAGCTCACAACGCCTTGCATTGTGAGGCGTTGTGAGCATGTAGATCTGCTATTTTCACAATATTAATCTTTGGAACCGAGTCAAACAAAATGTAATGCCTATCATTCCAAGTGCTTGTCAGGGCAGGGTGGGGGTCCCCAGTTCAACTATGATTATTTTTGGGGGTCGTGGCCTGAAAAGGTTGAGAACCATTGACGTAGGCTACAGGCTACAGGCTCTGAGGTGGACATAAAACAACATACATAGGCTGCATAAAATAGGAGGAAGTATCACGTGCAGGACGACTTTTGCATTCCGATGTGAGTGGACTTAAAAGGAATTGAACTTTTTTTTTTAATGAAAAATAAAAACGTTGCTCATCGCATTGTGGCGCGTTGTGAGCTTGTAGATCTGCTATTTTCAAAGTGGTTGTTTTGCTGCTATATTAACACATTTTGCTGGGGACGCCCTGGAACCCCCTCAAGGACCCCTAGGGGTCCCTGGATCCCACTTTAAGAACCCCTGTAGTAAAGAATAGACTTTAGACTAATACGTGTTTAACTAAATAGGTATGAAAAAAAGGTCAATTCTGTGGAGCGCTCTCATTTGGCTTGTTTTCATGTTCTCATGTCCTTTCTAATGCTGGTGTATCATAGAGACATGATTGGTTGTTCTGAATGTTCGTAGGCTAAGGATTTGGGCAACACCTCTCTCTGTCTCTCCGCCCAGCTTAACTCTTTCCAGGAAATAGAAACCATTGTATTAATCAGGGTTATCTTGTATCTGACACTTTGTGATACAGATCAACTACAAATTCATCAACTCAGTGTCTACAGACAAGGACCTTGGACTCAGGATTCATGACAGGTGAGGAATTAAACACATGTTTGATAGTGTTACAGTTTAGCCTACAATAGAACTGTATGACTGTACATTATAATAGTATAAGATGATGCTGATGAAATATATTTGAATATCTTCATTAATTACAATATCTACCTTTGCTTTCCTTGTGGAATAAAGCTGCTTCGACGGGGCACTCGGAAGACCATGGCAGCAACAATGCAGGAACAAATCGAGGGAATCGAGATGTTCCACAGTCCTACTAAAGGACGAGGTCTTCGGGTGACCAAACCATTCAAAGTTGGAGAACTTATCTTCTCCTCCCCGGCGTACTCTTGCGTCCTCGAAGTTAAAAAGAGGGGACACTACTGCGATTTCTGCTTTGCTAAGTATGTATTTATGTAAATGGTGCATTTATATAGCGCTTTTATCCAAAGCGTTTACATAGATTGTGCATTACATTCACCCATTCACACACACATTCATTCACACACCCATTCACACACACCGATGGCGGAGGAAACCATGCAAGGCACCAACCTGCTCATCGGGAGCAATTAGGGGTTCAATGTCTTGCTCAAGGACACTTCAACACTAACTCTGGGGGAGCCCGGGATCGTTTCTTCATCTATTCCCTTTTTGAGCAGGGTTTGTTGCAAACACACACCATTTACTGTACAGTAAGTGTATATTGTTTTTCTGGAGTAATCCTTTGGTAAGGTCCTGCTTCGTAAGTACAGGTGCATGATTTCTCCTGAGAATTTATATCGATCACAGTAAAAAACAAAAACGAGCACACACTGGCCCTCATTTATCAACGCGGTGCAGCCCAAATAATGGGCGTAGGGCGAGATCACCGCACCTTTCGGCATTTATCAATATATCCTGACGTGGGCTTCATCCTACCATACGCTGAGATCTCACGTCTGGTCGAGACCAGTTGTTGACGTTGGCTGCGCCCGTTTATTCCATTCTAGACCTGCGGAGCAGCATTGTCTGACTGTCTGACAGGCATCTGGACACATAATCCACTCATAAATGTATATATACACACTCATAATTAATCCCTGTGAAAATATAAAATTTTATAAAGTAATTTAAACAAACTGCTTTAACAGTCATTCAGTTGCATTGGCTATTTTAAAATAGCAGATCTGCAAGCTCAAAAACGGGTCGCATCGCGACGCGTTGTGAGCTTGTAGATCTGCTATTTTCAAAATATACGAGCGCTTTTGCGTCGGGACCCGGGAGTCCCGCGGTCGGGACTGCCGACGATCTTTTCGTGGAATATCCTACATGACTGCTTGTGCACTGCTCGGTATGGGTTAAATAAATTAATATACAAACGTATTCCATTCATGGCGATGTGATTGGTATCATAATATGTCATTCATGTAGGCTACAAGCCTACGTGACAAAGATTGTACTGCTACGGTACGGATTACAATACATGAAAAACACAGCTGGGCGGGTGTGTGTGTGTGTGTGTGTGTGTGTGTGTGTGTGTGTGTGTGTGAGATAGAGAGAGAGAGAGAGAGAGAGAGGGGGGGGGGCGTGTGCGTGTGTGGCGAGGCAGGCGGGGGAAACTCTTTCTCATTGGCTTTTGATGTCTTTGGTCGTATTCTGGTCCTTCTTCATGTCGTAAAATCGGGGCGTTTTGAGAATATTTAAGGGCGTGTTATTTAAATGACGCTAGGTTCCAGCCGTGACATTTATCAAGCCTGGGACCAAATGTAGGCTCGGATCAGCTGTGTAGGATTCGTTGATAAATGTGACTTCGACGTTGGTGTACGGCCGAATATATGGAAAAATATAAGCCGGTTTATAAGCTGCGTTGATAAATGAGGGCCACTGTCTGTATAATGCACTTTGCCGGATGCACAGGCTCACGGAGATTCACAATAAGAAAGTAAAAATACTTCTGGTGCTTTTAATTCATTCATACACATGTCAAGCCTTCCTCACACTTTATATCGACACAGATCACACCTATAGGCTATACAGTAAAATTCTGAGAGCTAATTAACTCTGAACATATACATATTTAGCCTTAAGGGTACATTTAATATATATATTTAATTTAAACGAATGGCTATGTAAGATAACTTGCAAGTGTGATTGCCATTGATGCAACAAAGACTTGACAAATGACTGCATATAATATTTAGTGTGTTTCGAAAATTGAATCCTTTATAAAAAGCCTTTAAAAAGTATAACAATGGCACTGTGTTTGGATGCATGGGGACAAAAACATTCACCTTCCTTTTGCCTGATAGAAAAAGCTATGACTTGGCTAAAGCTATGAGGTATGATGGATGCCATGTCCAGTTGATGACTGAAATTGTAGTTTAATTTACATACTGCACACTACAGCTGGGCCGCATAATCCACAAATATAGAAATTATGCAATTAGACTATATTCATATTTTTTTAAATGCTTGTACAAACAATCTGATGTTCGGCATTTCACTTCAGATTTGCGTAAAGTGCTGTATGTAATTTAAAGTCCTTCTGGTACTTTTAATTCATGCAGCACGGACAACAGCACACACGGACACGTTTCGGCGTCAAGCCTTCCTCAGCGTGTATGGTGATGTAAACATTTAGGGACAGTTAAATAGGGGGACCAGGGTTCCACACAGAAATCGGTCCGTCTAAAAACAGGCTCGTTCATAGGCCTCATCACAATTACTTACACAACGCATAAGTCCCTATATTTTGTTTGGATGGAAGATTCTGATCCATTACATATAAAAATGACCAAATACCAGTTGAAAAGTTTTTAAAGGCAGTTCATGTAGGCACACTCCCTTGACTTACTGTCATAAACAGGAATGCAGTAATAATTGCAAATATTATTACAAAACAAAACAAAACAAACCAGTCAATGAAATAAATAATTAATAATAAACTTACACCTCTCTGAATACACAATCTCAGACATAAGACTCAACCCCAATCACAAACCCGTTTATAAAAAAACAGCCCAATAGCAGTTCCTCATTTAACCCCTTGGGGTGTTCGGTCTGTAGATTGTGTATCCAACAAGCTTCTCTTTGTAGGAGAAGCCTATCTCTGTTACCACCTCTCTTTAAAGGATGTACCGTCTCAATGCCTTGAAACCTCAAAGAACATACCTCATGCCCTGCTGAATTAAAGTGTCTCGCTTTTCATCCCTATTTCTAATATTAGATTTGTGTTCACCAATTCTTATTTTCAATTCTCTCTTTGTTTTGCCTACATAGCAGACTCAGTCCACATGGACGTTTCAACAGATAGACCACATATTTAGTTTTGCATTTAATTCTACTCTTAAGGTTAATCTTTTTGCCAGTATGAGGGTGTAACACTGTGTCACCTTTAATCATAGCGTTACATTGAAGACATCCTGAACACAGAAAATTACCTGTAGGTGGGTCTGACATAAAATGTTTAGGAGGTACGTAACCGTCTGCTCTGACCAGTGAGTCTCTTAAATTTTGGGGTCGTTTATGTGCAAACATTGGGGGTGTTTTCAACACGTGACCTATTGCAGCATCAGTGGATAGAATATACCAGTATTTCTGGACAATCTTCTTTACTTCATTACAAAATATATATATATATATATTTTTTTTTTACAAATTTCTCTGTTGGGTTGAAAGTTAATCTGGTGCACTGGAGTACCTAAGCACAATGCTATCTAGGTGTGTGTGTGTGTGTGTGTGTGTGTGTGTGCGTGTTTGTGTGTGTGTAAACAATCAAAAATATTCATCCAAGAGGATGTAAACACATATGTTGTAACATGTTGCTCATTAAAACCTAATGTTTGTTCATTCATAGGAAACTTGAAGAAGACTTGAAGAAATGTGTAAAGTGCAAGAAAGCCTTCTATTGCAATGTCAACTGCCAGGTAGGAAACGAGTGGATGAGGAAGAAAGGGGTTAATGACTGCAGGAAATTGAAGCTTTTATGTATTTATTTATTTACCAGGGACGGTGCACATTAATCAACATGTCTGTTTTTTTTAGCCAAAAGCAAATTTTCATCTGAAGTTGCTCACATTATTCCTCTACCATCTGATTGTTAATTTGTTCTTAGTTACTTTTTTGATTGATTGAATACTTTATTACTAGTCAGAAATGTAAACAGCTGTGCATGGTACAGTAAAACATAAGGCTAAAAGGATAACACAAAAAGGTCCTGGGCTTTGTTTCATATCTGATACAGAACGCTTCTGATTGAGTGTAAAACAGAAACATAGAATGGAATGTGATTGATCACACATGGAAGTTCACCTTTGGTTTCACTGTGGATCAATAAGAAACAAAACCCAGATTTTTGTGTCCGATGCTGATCTAAATTTCCGAGCGTCCTAGACCACCGATAACGTATATTTTATATTTCTAATCATTTTGAAAAACGTTTATAAAAAAAGTTTATATTTAAGAATATTTAACTTATAAGTAACAAATAAATGTAAATAAACACAAATAACTGTTTGATAAGATAGGTTTAAATTAAGTAAACTTCAATTGTGAAAAGAACAATTCATTTGAATTATACAATTAACAAGGAAACAAGTCAATATACATACATGAACTGAATGTCCTTTTATTTAACCACTTAGGCTAAGCCCTAAGTGGCTATGACCACAGTAGACATGCAAAGATCTGATTCAGGTGGAGAAGAGATTGAGTGGGTTAATTAAAAATAATAGCTTTTGTGTGTCAGAAAGGGGACTGGAATATGCACAAGCTGGAGTGCTCAGCAATGTTTAAGTATGGTCCGAAATGGTGTCCACCAGAGCCAGTCCGCCTGGTGGCCAGGATCCTTGCCACAAAGGTGAGTGGGGGGGTTTTCTTGATCATTTTTCCAACACTGTTCCTAATTATGAAATAAGAGTTGTTGGGTCTAGTGTAGTCTTGCGAGCCAGACTGTTGCCAGACACTCCCCCGCTTCCGTTTTGTCTTTACAATCGCACAAATTTGTCCGAGTATGAATCAAAAATAATCGAAGCATATAGCTTGCTGCTTATCGGAAATGGAAATTCTAAAATAAAATGTAAAGATATATGAATGTATATATTTTTTTTTATTTTTCAAACTTTGTTTATTGGATTTTTCACAGAAGCATTCAATATCAAAAGTTGGTACTATGCAGATACATAATAGCTTCCTCCAGTGCAATCCATCAATTACAAAAATTGCAATAAAGAGGTTGAATTAACACCCAAAAACTCACATCATACAGGAAATATAGGTAAAAAAAAGGTAAACAATAAAAAAACGGAAACACAGATAAACAAAACAACACAACATCAGTCAAACGATATATATCCATGATACGAGACTAGGACTACTCTTGTCTACTACTCATTAACAATTTCAGGATCTATGACCTGAGGTCTGGATGGTTCATGATAGCACAAGATCAGAAATGTTTTTTGGCCTTAAACCATTCAGTGCTTTATAAACCAACAGTAGCATTTTGATCAGTTATTTGACAATTCTTCTTAATATTATCACTAAAGAACACGAATGATATGTGATGGGTATAAGGACAGGTACCTTATGATCTATCTGTAATTATTGAATTGATTTGTACTAACTGCTGTATAGAAATAAACTTTGTGCATTATGTTTATTAATAAAGATATTAAGAAGTGTAGAATTTTTGCCGATGCTTAATTTCTTGCAAATGCTTCTTTCTACAGAAGGCACAGAAAGAAAGATCTGCATCTGAGAAGCTTATTCTGATTGGAGAATTGCATTCAGGTAAGGGATCACTCAACAGAAACACACAAACATGCACACACATGGGTACATTCACCATACAATCTGTGTTAATTTAATGTAATTTATTTCTAACTAAGAGAGAGGAATAATTCAGTCAAATTTATACACTCTCAAGAGTTGAATTAACAGAAAAAAACAGGATTTTACAGATTTAAAGGAGGGGTGGGCAATATTTTCGGGCACGTGATCGCTGTTTTCCAAGTCTGCTGTGATCATTCAGTGCCAGACAGTGAAAACCACCATTGCTTTTACGTCTTATAGAGAGTATGCACGTGCATCACTTTTCCACCGGGACACGCCCCCTTCTTCTAGACTGAGTGGTAAAACATTGAGCAGCATGGAGCGTTGGAGTTTGGAAGCAGGCGTTGGAAATCACTCAATAGACCATATTCACACGGCGGCCATATTGGAATTTAACATTGAAAGTGCCACCCCGTTGCCGTGGAAACCGGGTGGCACTTCATTGACTTAATAGCAACATGGCCGCCGTGTGAATATGGTCTATGGTCCTGCATACCACCTGTTTGTAAATGGCACATAATGCAGGAGGTAGCAGGACGTTGCGTTATTGAAAAGGAGCGCTTCCAAACTCTGACACTTAAATTATCACCTGCACAGAATTTATTGACAGAAAATAGCTCATAACATGTCTATGGTGGATTTTTATGAAACAAAAACTTTGCAGATAGAAAGAGGATAATTCGAGCTTTCTGTACAGCTGCCATGTTTGTGAGTTTAACGTCGTTTAATACAATCAGATAGGACTTTTCTGTTTGGATGTATGGGCTGTCAAGGCCAGAAAGTTGTTTTTTGCCAGTCAGTAGGCATTCCCGCATAACTTCCGGGTACGATGATGTCACATGCATAGCCTTTGTTAAGGTCCATTCACACTATAGTGTAGAGCACTATACTTTTATTATAGTTATGCTAACTATATTTAACCGTGCTAGGCACCTAAGCGTTACCCTGTGAAAACACGGTTTTAACCATTTTTGGCACCCGATGTGTTAACACTGTGTATTTTACAGACGAAGAGAGGAAATGGATTCACGAGGCTGAAATCGTCAGCCTGCATCACTTCTATTCTAAACACTTGGACTTCCCTGATCACCATGACCTGCTTTCACTCTTCTCACAGGTAGTTTGAAGACACACACACACACACACACACACACACACACACACACACACACACACACACACACACACACACACACACACACACACACACACACACACACACACACACACACACGTAGTTGTTGTCCAGCGGAAACCTTGTAAGTCCAAAACTGTTACTTTACAGGTAAAGAAAAATCTAAAATCAATAGCTGATCTACAAGCTCACATCACAATGCACATCACTGTGAGCTTCAAAGAAAAAAAGAAATATGGAGATACAAGGTTTCTGCCAGACAGTAACAATATACTGTACCCCCCTCCCCTTTTGCTGTCTGCTACTTTGATACAGAATAGCATTAGTACACACTGACCACTTTCTCAACTGTCTAGCACTCATGGATTCTGAAACACTAACAATCTGCCGACCATTTCTCAACTAACTCACAGCAGATCATTAAAAATGAGAGGAAGAAGAAAATAACAACCAAATTGTTATCCAACAGGTGTGGATACATTAGCAGGATTAGTAATGATTTCTCTCTCTGTGCAACAGGCTCGCTGTAATGGCTTCGATTTGCATGATGAGGAATTGATACCTGATATCGGTCGTGTTGTCTACGCTGAGTAAGAACACACACACACTCTCGCACACGCACGCACACGCAGGCACACACACACACGCACACATACAGAGTTAAACCCTCATCAATGTAACCAATTAAATTATCATGTCAGTAAACCATTAAAAAAGCTACAGTACTGCAATAATGTGTGGTTGTCACAAAATGCCAGACTGAATGAGTTTTTCAGAAAAGTGCCAGCCCACTGCCAGCGAATCTGAGTGATTTTGACTAACCTTTGAAAAATCATAGAATATTGTCCGTGATCGATGTATATATACAAATGCACTGTTTATTATTCTATTCTTTTTACTAGTGTAGGACGTTTAGGGTTAGGTCATGTGTTTTGCAACCACATGTTACCACTCAAATTAAAGCTTAGAATGGTGAGCAGTTTTCTATAGCCATTAGGAACATTTTCTTATGGCAGTATTCAAATTGGGGATATTAATAGGCCTTATTTTAAAATTATTATATTTGTGTATGAAATCTTGTATTAAAAGGCAATTTAAGCATATATGGACGTTATAAAGACGTAAAATCACCATTCCAATCAATTCCCCATACTTGAATTGTGCAGAGTAATGGGTTCATATATGAACACCATTGAAAGTTCTTTATATATTTGTTGTAACAATTTGTGTCAATACAGGAGTCCACATATTCAATGCATGATAACTGCACTAAGCTACTAGTCTGCAATGGTTATCATGCCAAACTGTGAACTAGAGATGTATACAGCTAGTTAAACAATCAAACTTAGATTTTCCCACCCATTTGATAATCATGGCTCAATTTTGGGGCTTTGGCTCATGGACTAACTCTCTCTCTCTCTCTCTCTCTCTCTCTCTCTCTCTCTCTCTCTCTCTCTCTCTCTCTCTCTCTCTCTCTCTCTCTCTCTCTCTCTCTCTCTCTCTCTCTCTCCTCTCTATCACCCTCTCTCCCCTCAGTGTTTCCCTCATGAACCACAGTTGTGTACCCAGTGTGGTTGTCACAAACAAGGGAAAGGCAGCAGAAATACGGGCAGTACAGGATATGAAGCCTGGTGATGAGGTGAGGAGAGGAGACAGCTGCACAGGGATGTATGTGTGTGGATGGGGGACACGGTATGTGTTACAAGGGGGTAGGGCAGTGGTTTTCAACCTTTTTCATGTCAAGGTCCACTATTTATTCGGCATTTGAGCCACAGACCACCGTTTGATGAGATTTAGACTCTCAGACCCAAGCCTTAGAATATGTTGTTATCGTTGGATATGATTTTGTCCACAATTCCGTCCATGCTGCATGTTGGTACCATAGGAGAGATAACAGGCAAACGTTGATCAAAATAACAATTATTCTATATTCTCTAATTGTGAAGACTTCTTGTAAATTAAGTGATGCAGATGTTATAATAGTTTAACTCTTGAGAGAGTAAAATAAAACCAATCGTTACCAACTCTCCATCATTTAGCTGAGGACCACCTGGAACCCCCTCAAGTACCACTGGTGGTCCCCGGACCACTGGTTGAGAACCACTGGGGTAGGGGATCACCTTTTGAACCAGCTGGTCTTAACCACTTTAAACCTGGCATCCCTATTGTGGGCATACTGTAGGTGAAAGTTTCCAAAGATGTACTAATAATTATATATATTTTGTGAGTGTCTTGTAAGCCTGTGTGGGCTGGGCATCAGTCTTTTAGGGTGGGTACACACTGTAGGATATTTGCTCCGATTATGCTGTCGGGGACCTTTTTTGTCGATCGCCGACAAAACCCCCTCGGGCTTTGATCGGCGACATATTGCTCACTGTGTGTGAAAGGCTCTGCGAGAGGATTTACCTGCGATAATAGCGCTCTGTGATGCGTTCCCGAGTGTTTCTAGATATCTAGCAGGTTCGTTATTTGGCTCTGTCGCCGACTGGACATCATACAGTATCTTACAGTATGAACAGGGTTGTGATCACTTTGCGAGGAGATCCGCGCTTAAAAGTCCTACAGTGCGTACTTGCCCTTAGACACTCCAGATAAAAAACAACTCCTTGACCCCAGAATTAGATGTGGAGGAGAAACCTGAAGTACTATTCACATGTCTGTGTGTGTTCCTGTGCCTTCCAAAGATGCTGATTGGCTACATAGACCTTATGTACACGACCGAAGACAGAAACAACCAGTTAAGAGACACATACAACTTCACCTGTGACTGCCAGGAATGTCAAACTAAGTCCAAAGTAAGTCATGAAAAACCAAGACTGAAAAAAAAACTGACAAAATAAAATTACATGTACAGTTCAGTTCAGAAGTTTTAGTGTCCGGTGACGGAATTTGAATGTGTAAACACAGAGATAAAAACCTTAGAACATAGAGCAAACACTGTAAACCTGGGATTCCCTTTTCAACTCGAGACCCAAAAGATACATTTGGTGTCTGCACGGGACCCAAATGTGCAAAAATACATTATTATTATTAGTATTAATCACATGCAGTGTTTCCCCTATATGCATTAAGCAGTGGCGGGCCGCCACCCCTTAAATCCGACCGCCACAGTATGATTTTTTTCTGTAGAAAAAAGAATGATATCAATGCTCAAATGCATTGATATAATGCTCAAATGCTCTCAGGCAGGATGCCATCTGTGCCATCACTAGTTGTGACTGACTGATTTGTATACTTTTGTCTAATAAAGGAGACAATTCATATGTAAAATATACAGATTATTACTGTGCACATGTACTATATAAGATATAAGACTTTGTGTTTGAGCTTAAATATTCATTTTGAGTCATTTTCAACCCAAAATGTTTTTTCCTCTCCCACACCTTCAGCTTCTGGCTAGGGGAAACACTGATGTGAGCCCTATTTTTCAGAACATTTTGAATATTTTTAGAACATTTCTGAGAATCTTTTGAAACATTTTTGAAATAAATAAGCAAACAAACACAATCATCACCTCAACATCACACACAAGAGCACAGCAGTATTGATAGATCATTGATAACAGAATTATCCTATTTCACAAGCGGCTAATGTTCCTCGACTCTAACATGTCATCTTCTCTCCTTGGTCTCAGGACGAGGCCAAGCTCAAAGTGCGTGAGCGGAGTGATCCCATTGGGCCAGACGTCATCAGTAACATGGTCCGCTTCGCTAAGATGACCATTGAACTGCATTGGTTAGCCTTCAAGAGCAAGGAGAAAAATATCCTTACGTAAGATGAGGTTTTCACACCCACAACTCCTGCATTGTAGACCATGTGCCTCCTTGTGCTATTCATAGGATTACGATTACAAATTTAAGTTGATGATTAATTGTCACTCAAATCATTGCGATTAACCATTTAATTGTGTTTTTAGCGTTGAACATTGGAACAAATTCAGCCTTTTAGGCTTCGTAATCATAAATTGCACAGGGCAGATAATGACAAATAACTGAAATATACAAATACATTATTGACATATTTAATACTTTTATTCATGTAAAAAAGCTGAAAGAGCAGAAGCTTACAGCGCGTTGTGACACATTGTAAGCTTGTAGATCTGCTATTTCTGCTTTTTTTATTATTTGAAAATGTGTGAACATTTTTCAAAATGGAAACCGATTATGACGATTATGCAAAAATAAATGTGATTATCTCAAATAATTGCGATTCGACGATTATTTACTAATTGTGACAGGCCTAGCTATTGATCGTATAAATAGCGTGCGGAGTCATGCTGTACCTGTTCTCGAAAAGCCTATCAAGCGTTCCCCTTTCGCACACTGATCTACTGAGACAACTTATACTTGTTCAGCAAGAGCCTCTTTGCTCTGAAAATATTCTCTGAAAACCAACATAAATGTAATTGAATACTATTCAATTATTTAAATTCAAAGTAAAGTTAAAGTAAAAGCTGTTGAATGAACAAAGTATATGATCCCACCGTTACAAGAGTCTGGTTTGAGTACCTTTAACAATAGCTTTTCAGGTTCAGCCTGTGCCATTGCATCCTTAACTCTCTTGCACCCCCTAGCGAGTTGCTGGATATGTGTAAACAGTCCCTGGACAAGATGGGGACCGTGTTCGATGACTCCAACATTTACATGCTCCAAGTGATGTACCAGGCCATGGGGATCTGTGCCTCCATGAGCGATTTGAATGGTGCGATCCACTATGCCGAGAAGATCGCACAGCCTTACAGGTAAGGTAGCCTATATTACAACTTTCAGGAATGGCCTCAAATCTCAAAACCTGGAGGGAGTGAGTCATAGATCCGGGCTATTAACCGAAAATATGTCAAAATCAATATTTAGGCCTACAGGTTAATTGAATAATCAAGAAGCTTTTTAAAAAACATATATATTTATATCAACGAATCAATGATTTGATTAGATTTTTTATTATCTATCTATTTTTCATTATATGTCAGATTAACCACTAAACCCTGTATTACGTATACTTCAGTGTACAATGGTGGTGTACACAGAGAGTAAATAGCCGATCTACAAGATCACACGCTTGTAGATCTGCTATTTTCAGTATTATTATGTGTTTAATAATCGTTCATTAATCGTAATCGAGAAATAATCAGGATATTGATTTGAAGTCATAACCACATCGAGAAGTGTGTCATATCGTTATATAAATATATAATGGCTGTGCAAATCCTCCTTGTCCTGTGCAGTGAGCTGTATCCACCATACTCTCTGAACGTGTACAACCTCTACATGGTGTTGATTAAACTCTACATGGACGTGAACACCCCATTCATGGCTTATAGTTATCTCAAGAAGGTAATGATTTAGCACACTATAGTCTGAAAGACTCACTCAGTCGGTTGCTGAACATTTTCAAATACAGTGCATCAGTTACTAGCCTATACAATACAGTTGCTACATATCAACTTACTGTGTAGTCACAAATAGTTGTGAACAAAAGTGAAGAACACTACATTGTGTGTACATTTCTCTAGCTGTGTGTGTGTGTGTGTGTGTGTGTGTGTGTGTGTGTGTGTGTGTGTGTGTGTGTGTGTGTGTGTGTGTGTGTGTGTGTGTGTGTTTACAGGCAATACCCATCGTGGAGGTGAATTTTGGGAAGGATCATCCATACCTGAAAGTGCTACAAAAACGCCAAATATGTACCCTTTTGAGTCATAAAGTGCAGGGGGGTTCAAGCTAAAATCAATACATGTAAAAAGGACCACCCAAAATGATATGTATTTACCCCCCCCCCATCTCAAAATATTTTGTTCCAGGGACCCCCGGAAGCAAAGATTTAAGTTCAAAATGTGTATATATATTCAAATATTTGTACACATTTTCACAGTTTAAAGAAAAAATAGCAGATCTACAAGCTTGTAGCGCGGCACACAAGCTTGTAGATCTTGTAAAGAGCTTGTAAAGACGGAGGAGTGTCTCTGCTTCCATCGGGGGGGGAGGGAAGCGTGTCACCCTCAGTTCTCTAGTTATTGGCTGTTGAATATATAGCTTGTTCTCGCCAAAAACGCAGACAAAAACAGGAAAGCAGATACAAATGTATTTTTCTAAATCCTTTAACATTAGATTGGACGGGGCTGGGTTTGTTGTGATCACATTATTTTCGGATTTACTCTTCTCCAGAAGTCATAGGATCACTCATAGGTTGGCGAACAGTGCCATCTAACGTAAACACTGAAAACACGGTTTTGACGTGTTACACGTCATTGGCACTCTGGGCTTTGGAAAAAAATAACGTGTTACATGTCATTGGCGCGTTATTATGGATCTCCCCGCAGTTCTAGGCAAACTCTGCCCCTGCTGCTCTGAAGCCCTGATGACGCACGCAAGCCCCGCCCGTATGTTTTCCGCCCGTATGTTTTCCGCCCGTATGTTTTGATATTTATTAGGTCAAACTTGGTTTTGATAGAAAGGAATTTCTCCGTGCTACCTGACCGCATCTGTATGGTTTCACTGCGGCCACCTCCATTCAGAACGTCACGTTTTTTATTTATTTATTACAAATTAGTTTAAACTTGATCTCAGTAAGGAATCCTGTATTGACCACGATAAAGCTAATGTGACCTAGAAATAATAAATAATGTCACATAGTTTTCCTCTTCAATGGACTGTCTGTACATTGATCCGTTTAACTGCTAAAAAAGACGCTAGTCTTTTATATAGGCTTATTAATGATGTGCCACCCAACTTGTAATATGGAGTATTATTATTATGGATTAGCCTATATACATTGATGGTCTTCATTGTTTCTCTGCTGGCTTGATTGCATCCTCCTGTTATCAAACATGTGGAATTAACGATTTGCACTGGAACAAGGTTGTGTTCTCTATATTAAGGAGATTACCCAATCTGAATCTGTTGAAACGCAGTCACTGATTGGCCCGGTCATTTTCTGATTCCTCATACTCTCTGCCTATGGGCCGAAGTCCAGACTGATACCGTGGAGGAACGTGTTAGTGAATCCACGTCATCAGTCTGGCAATGCCAGGCTATCATCAGCCCAGCAGTGCCATGCCCATTACCAACCTGTGAACACTTCTCTAATCAACCTGTTGTCTATAAAACTGGACTCATTCCACACACGCACTGTCCGTAGATACGTTGTCGTTCCTGTGATCTGCCTTGGAGTTTCGTGTTCGTTGATGGGTGCTTCTGAAAGGTTTTGCAATTGGTTGAATCTACTACGTTTGACTGTAAGCTTAACTACTGCTTTAATAAATCTGTGAATTGAAACTTTTCTGCTTGTGGCTCAGCATTTGGGTTCGGTCATTCCAAATATTATTTCACTTTTTCTTTTCAAGAACTTTTTGAAAATAGCAGATCTACAAGCTCTACAAGTGAGCTTGTAGATCGGCTATTTTCAAAATAGCCAATGTACTGTATAGGTTAGTCAGGCGGGATTTCAGAAAAAAAGGCCTTCTAAAAGGAGGTTAGAGGCATTTTGGGGTAAAAGTGGGGTACTTATTTTACATAATTCAAGGGTGCTGAATCTGAAAAACATGGTACCCAAGCAAAAACCCTCTAATTTGCATAACAAAATGGCTGCCAATTTTGCACTACTTTTTCAATAACTCTATAACAAAGCAAGCAAAACTGACAAATAATGTGTCTGTTCTGAGGGTCAGACAATGTGTGTAAGGTATTTTTAATCCAATTAGTGGTAAGATTACTCCTAAATATGCAAATTGGAGGCCACCATTACAGAAAACGGTTTAGTACTCAAAGGGATCCATACGCATCCCCCTTATTTTCTTACACAATATTTGTCTTCTAGCCTGTCCTGTGCACTTTTGTAAATGCATTAAAAGAAAGAAAGAAAGAGAGAATATATAATACATTTCAATAAATTGAATTCCCAGTGGTGTATGAAAGGTGTGATACAAATCAAGTTGCCTTGTCACTGGTGTAAA
This sequence comes from Gymnoscopelus braueri, assembly GCF_963280865.1. Taxonomy (NCBI): domain Eukaryota; kingdom Metazoa; phylum Chordata; class Actinopteri; order Myctophiformes; family Myctophidae; genus Gymnoscopelus; species Gymnoscopelus braueri. The sequence continues at coordinate 45,858,722 of NC_137617.1, forward strand.
GACTACAGAAATGAGCTTATATGGTGTGCTCACTGTTTTGAGTTGAATGGATGTTTTTCATTTGTACATTGTTGTATCTATGAATTATTTAACAGTTGCCTTTTCTTTTGCACATGTTTCTTTTCATGCTTTATTTTGTAACTTCTATTGAAGGAGCCTGAGTGCCTTAGAGCCAGTTGTGGGCCGGTTCACCTTGAGGGGAGGGAAGGGTGCCACAGTAATCGGCAGGCAGTGGTGGAAAGTAACTAAGTACATTAACTTAAGTACTGTACTTAAGTACAATTTTGAGGTATTTGTACTTTACTCAAGTATCCCCAATTTCCAATACTTTTACTTCTACTCCGCTACATCTCGGATCAAATTATTGTACTTTTACTCCACTACATTTATTTGAAAACTTTAGTTACTAGTTACTTTTCAGATATAAATGATTATAGGCCTATTATGAAACATACATAAACCACTTCAGCCCTATTTTATATATAGGCTATTTGAAAACAGCTGATCTACAAGCTCACAACGTGCGTTGTGAGCTTGTAGATCTGCTATTTTCAAACATTTTAGTACTTTTACTTTTGGTACACTTTAAGTACATTTTTATGCCAATACTTTTGTACTTTTACTCAAGTCCATTTTTAATTCTGGACTTTCACTTGTAACAGAGTATTTCCGTATTGCAGCATTGGTACTTTTACTTAAGTAAAGAATTTTGTGTACTTTTTCCACCACTGTCGGCAGGAAAAGTGATAAGGGTCACAGGTGTGACCCTTATCACAGCTTATGATTTAACATATTTATTAAAATCATGAACATTTGTGCAAATCTTTGAATAATATATATATATATATATATATATATATATATATATATATATATATATATATATATATATATATATATATTTAAAGTGAACATTCGTCACTCAAATCTGTGCTTCTGGGGATTCTACATGTCTTCTAAATCCTAGCAGTTTGCTATAATATCAGTGGTTCTCAAACTTTAACATGTCAAGGATCCCCAAACTGATATGTATTTGGCGGTGGACCCCCATCTCAAAATATTTTGTTCCAGGGCCCCCCCAGAAACAAAGATTTGAGTTTCAAATATTATATTATATATATCGAAAAGAAATAGAAGATCTACAAGTTCATAGCGCAGCACTATGAGCCGCTCTATGAGCTTGTAGATCTGCTATTTTTGAATAGCCAAAGTATAAAATGGTTAAAGTGGTTACACAGATGTGTTCCCGGTTTTAATGGCTTGAATCAAATCATGGAAATTAAATCCATCTCTCACCTTGTTTGTCAGAATAAATGACTCTGGACACGTCCTTCACAAGCCCAGAGGAGAGAGTCACCACACAGTGGATCTGTGTACCGTTTCTACAGAACCTCTGCAGTGTGACAGTGCTGGTCACTGTGATGGTACCGTCAGTGTTGACTGAATGGACGGTGCTGTAGGTTGAAGAGCCTAAATGTGTGGGAACCTCCAGAGTTACTGTCAGAGCAGGACGGGACACAGCTGAGCAGGACACAACCATCAACTCTGTGCCATTGGGTCGTGTTACGTGTAATATGGGCTCTGGTTGCTCTACATAAACAAACAAATCATTTTGTCAATCCTGTCCTGCAGCGAGGAGGTCACGGGGCAGACCAAGATAGGGAGAATTATATCTCCACGCTGGCCTATAGGAACACTAGCCTGGTAAACCATCCCGGTCGCGTGAATTCACATCATCATGTGTCTTCTGCAGACCGTTCTGGTCCGAAGCGCTGGGTGGGCGTTTTGCAGAAACCAAAAAGTGGAAGCACCTGTCAATCACGGGGCCCTGAGCGCAGGCGCTGACAGACGCTGACATAGACTTATCTAAGTCCAGTTGAAAATTGCAGACAGATACTCTTTTATGGTGTTTTTAAAAGAAGATTAGGGAGTCGCACCTTTTGATGGCTGGTGGCTGGTGGGAGGGCGTTCCACATTTTTATGGCAGAATAGTAGAATACATTCATAAATGCAGCTGAACTCGGTCCTCTACCCTGAGCCATCCCACCCTAGCAAAAGTGTGAGGTCTAGTAGTAGTCTAATTAGTTTGTTTTGAGAGGTCTGTAGTTTTGACTTTGAGGTGCTAGAGTAGTACAAATGACACTCGATTAGTGCTCCAGCTAGGGTCCTCAGTGCATTCCTTCTGACCAAGAGGAGATCCTGCCCAAAAATCGTATTCTTTGGTTGACTTTCTTGATTACAAAGAAAGTTGTGGGTGACAAAATCCTCACCCACAACATGGACAGAAGCTTTAACTGTCAGGCTGGTGACTGGAGGGACAAGCTGTCAAAAGGAATCACTGTCCTGTATATTCCACTGGGAAGAGAGTGAAGATGCAGACTCCTTCATCCAACAGTGTTTTCCTTTAAGCTCCCGATTAACTTGAACCTAATAATGTCATGACCGTTGAGGAACATGGGATTGATGTTGTTTAATCCTACTGGTGTAGGCTACTGGTGTTACTTCAGTCTTCATATCCCACATCCTGCTGATTTCAATCTCCAGGTCTTTGTATTTGGACAGCTTTGACTGTTCGTTTATCTAACTTATACAATGTATCAGAGGTTGAAAATCATCAAATCTGCTACGTATACGACAAGACTCCATTCAAATGCAGTGAAGTTGGAGAAAGTTGCTGTGATACATGCTGGAGTGGCCTGGCCTTGAAGATGATAGAATGCCGATATCCCATCAGTGGTGGAAAGTAACTAAGTAGATTTACTCAAGTACTGTACTTAAGTGCAATTTTGAGGTATAAGGATAAGGATAATTCCTTTTAACAGGTCGTTCATGAAAGTCCTTGCGGTCTTGTTTCCAATGAGAACCTGTGAGCAATTGGGGTTAAGAGTCTTGCTCAGGGACAAATTTCATATCATCGGCACATATGCTGGGATAGCCTGGAATCGAACCTGGGGCAACCAGGGGCTCTGGTTCCCTAGGCGGGCACACTAACCACTCAGCTATGGCCGCCCCCTATCTTTTATTTTCCTGTAGTATTTCCAATTTTCTACTCCAGTACATCTCAGAGATTGTAGATCTGCTATTTTCTAAAGATGTTTATACATTTGAAAACTTGAAATGGGACATTCTGCATAGTGAGTAGCCTACTTTCCACTTTTGGTACTTTAAGTACATTTTGATGCCGATACTTTTACTCAAGTACATTTTGAATCCGGACTTCTACTTGTAACAGAGTATTTCTATATTGCAGAATTGATACTTTTACAGTAGGCTACTTTTTCCACCACTGCTTCCCACCTATTAGTGTCAGCTCCCACAAATGTCTACCATATGGTGGTTTGCGGGAAAAGGGTTTCTATTTACTGCTCAGTGCTCAGATCCGGTCTAGAGCCCACGGCCGCCTACTGGCTCTTTAAGTTGCACACATTAATCACATTCAGGCACACACACACACACACCGTTTCCGTATCTGCTTTTAGGCCTATTGGTGTCTTGTCTACAGAGCAGTGTGTTAAAAGAAGGAACTAAAATATGTAATTACAATAATATAATGTACCGTAAAGTTGTACAGTTAATACAATGTAAAGTAAATCGTCATATATTGCAGATACTTGTACACTATAGTCATCTTTATGAACACATTATGCACTTCATGAGCACCTGACCAGGTACTGTATGTTGTCACAACTCAGTGATTAACTGGACAAACATAAAATAACAGCATAACTACAATTGCATATTAAAGCCACAAGGTGGCGACTAAAGACCACTCTATTACAGTAGCCTAACAGATTGAAGTGTGTTGAAGGGAGCAGCAACTTTACACAATAACAGTTTGTCATCATGACAGCTCATGTTTGAGATGACTTTACTGTTGACATTTAAATGAGTGTGAATGCTAATGGTTGCTTTTCTCTTTTTCTCACATTGTGTCATGCAGTGGTGGACAGTAACAATGTGCATTGACTTGAGTAGTAAATTGTTTGAGTATGTATTACTTTACTAGTTTGTATTGTTTTGCCCTTTCACTCCACTGAGCTTTTGCATCTGCTATTTTCACTATTAGTGATACGTTTTTTTTTGGCAATGTATACATTTTATTTTAATACAGCAATGCATTGATATTAAAAGAAAATGTACATGCTGGGGTCATAAATATTTAAGTACAAATCCTCTTCAGAAGAGCCTCCTTAGTTATTGTGTGTATGTCCCATATTTAACATTCTACATACATTAAGTATCAGTGTATTATGGGTTTGATTTAACTAACTTATGTGCCTATTATATATACATTAAATTAATCTACATAGTTTTAGGAGCATGTAATCTAGAAATGTAGCCTACATTAATGTTTATTCACTGATGGTACAAAACTTCAACTTCTTCACACACAAATCATGAAAGGTGAAGAATGAGACTGTGTTAACATCCAGGAATCAACCATGAAGACACTGTACATAGGCCTATCATTGTCTTCTATTTTGATGTCTGACCCTGTAGATTATTCTCAAACCTTTTCATGTCAAGGACAAGATTTGTGTTTTTTTAAATGGCCTATCTCAACGCTCACACACACTGTGAGCTTGTAGATTGGCTATTTTCAAATAGCTGATGTTTATAGGGTTAAAGTGCTTAAACTGATTTTGATGCTAATAACTTGCTTGGGACCCCTATTTGAAAACAAATCTGACTGATATATCTTGATCACATGACTTCAGAGACAATATACCGATTAGTGAGAGTTGTAGGAGTTAGAAAAAAGTGTGTTTTGAAGAAAACACAAAATGGTGGAAAATCTAGTTGGCACAAATGGTCGGGGCCTAAATGGGGAGTTGCATCATGATCCAAGGAATCCAGGGGGGGGGGGGGGCGATCCTAGCGTAGCCTACATTGGGTCGCTGCCTTGATAAATGTCAAGGCTGAAACCGAGCGTCATTTAAATAACACGCCCTTAAATTTCACAAAACGCCCCGACTTCACGACATGAAGAACCAGAATACGACCCAAAAAGAAAGGCATGAAAGGCCAATAAGAAAGAGTTTCCCCCGCTCGCCTTGCCACACACGCACACGCCTCTCTCTCTCTCTCTCACACACACACACACACACACACACACACACACACACACACACACACACACACACACACACACACACACACACACACACACACACACACACGCCCGCCCAACTTTGTCTTTCATGTAATCCGTAGCGTAGCGGTAGCCTACAGTCTTTGTTGTCACATAGGTAGGCTTGTAGCCTACATGAATGACATATTATGATACCAATCACATCGCCATGAATGGAATACGTTTGTATACCCATTTATTTAACCCATACCGAGCAGTGCGTGTTAGAGTTACACTAAATGAAGCAGTCATGAGACTCGGGCGGAATGCAGTGATCCCGTGCCGCCACGTTAATATTGGAGCGTCGGGTTTATATCCTTAACCCAGCCAGGTTGTGTAGCCTACATAACTCTCTATGACATAACTCCATAACATAGGACAAGCTACTGTAAGTTTGTACACCTCACTGTCCATGAAAAGATGGTCGGGAGTCCCGAAAATGCGCTCGCAGAAGCGCTCTTATATTTTGAAAATAGCAGATCTACAAGCTCACGTTGCGATGCGACCCGTTGTGAGCTTGCAGATCTGCTATTTTCAAATAGCCAATGCAGCCAGATCTGCAAGCTTAACCGAATGACTGTTAAAGCAGTTTGTTTAAATTACTTTTAAAAATATTATATTTTCACAGGGATTATTTATTAGTGTAGATATACATTTAGGAGTGGAGTATGTGTCCAGATGCCTGTCAGACAGTCAGACAATGCTGCTCCGCAGGTCTACAATGGAATAAACGGGCGCAGCCAAAGTCAACAACTGGTCTCTACCAGACGTGAGATATCAGCGTACGGTAGGATGAATCCAACGTCAGACTCAGGATATATTGATAAATGCCGAAAGTTGCGGTGATCTCGCCGTACGCCCATTATTTGGTCTGCACCGCGTTGATAAATGAGGGCCAATGTGTACCGATTCATGTGAGTTTTGGACAAAATACGAGCAGCATCAAAACATGTGTTTTGGAGAAAACGCTAAATGGCTTGGCCCATATGGGGAGTTGCGTTATCATCCAAGGAATCCTGGGGGTCGGGGGAGTTTAATTGTATGACCTATGGTTAAAGAGTTATACGTCAAAATGTGAAGGACACTGTTATAGCGCCACCATGAGGTCAATTTGCAAAAATTGGGGCAGGGGTTCTTCCTTGGCCTAATGGGCGTGCAAAGTTTCACGCTGATCGCCGATCGATCTGTCTCTCTGGTGCCAGAGAGACAGATGGACACGCTAACACGGACACACATGAAAGGACAGAGGCGAAAACATAGTCTTTGGGCTATATTTAGTAGAAAATAAGAGTTCATGGCACAATGCTTAACAACTTTTAAGATCATCTGTAACGTACTGAAGAACAAAATAGAACCATACAATAGACGATAAGAAATCTGACATTGACATACAACTTATTACGTTCACTTGAGGTCTAAATAATAGATTAATAACACACTTTAATAAACCACCAACAGATCACATTGGAACGCGTTTATGTATGATTGTGATTGGAATGGGTTACCAGTATTTACGACCCTTAAAGACACTGCTTCACTCTACTTTAACAATTTATTTAATGTTACATTTCACTACATTTCCCAGAATGCAGGGAAATCAGCCATCCAATCATGTACAGCCGTTTCATGACATCCAGTCAGTTCCTTCCTGTCAGACTCAGTTCTCTCCACAGAGAGAAGAGGGAGCTGCAACATACTGCTCAACTGCTCAAGAAACTGAAGAAAGTCTATAATTGAACACTTTTCCATCGAGGAAAACTCAATCCGAGGTATACTAAGAGTAATATAAAACTAAATCCAAGGTAAGCTGAGTAATACAAAACTCAATCTGAGGTTAGCTAAGAGTTAGCCCTGAAACATGACATGTCATAATATCTGAACCATGGCTTGCTAAGAGTAACATAAAACTCAATCCGAGGTAAGCCAAGAGTAATATTTTATCATTTAAACGTGCATCTTTGTTGTCTGGTGGAAAAGAACGTTTCTCAAAATTAAAACTTGTGTTTGTTTTTAGTTTTTTTACTGTATATTATGGTCAGATACTTGCATGGGCAGTGGTGTAAAGTAACTAAGTACATTTACTCAAGTACTGAACTTAAACGTGCATCTTTGTTGTCTGGTGGAAAAGTGAGTCAGTTACCAGCCCAGTGCAAGCTGTTTACTACATAGAGAATATAGTCTATTCTATTCAATAGACCCAGGGATGAGCTGCAGGGGGGATGAGCTCACAGGGGCGGCGCCCCGGTAGCTCTGGAGCTGCACGCGCGCCCCACAGGCACGCGCTGTCAGCGGCGAGCCGTTCTCAACACCTAAAACAATATGTAACCCCAACAGTCAAATTAGCCAGAACCGGCATGCAACAGACCTGCCAATCGGGCTCAGCCCTATTGGCATGACTGGTAACACGTCGGACTGGCGAGTGGGAGCCTCGGGTTCAATCCCAGCTCACAGCGTTCCACTACAAATAGAAATACCTGGCTGGAGTGGCTGCTTTGCATAACATTAGGCTACTCGAGAAAAGCCATGGACTTGAATTGAATGTGTCTCTGCATTGCAGAGTGTGAAAGGGTTAATCACTTAGCAGAGGACCCAAGAACAACACTCACAAGGTTATCCCTGTCCGTTGTTGGAAGTTCTAAATATAAGTCTTAAAAATAAAAAAAGTAATTCAAGTAAAGACAAGTTGTCTGATTATTGTAAGTACTATGTAAAGGGCTTTTATATAAAACTAAAAGAAAAATAAAAACAACAAATTAACAATGCTAAATAAATAAATAATAAGAAATATAATTACATTAAAAATCACATGTTGAATACAGTATTTCAACTAGCACTGAGCTGATCGGCTATTGTGCACATGCGTGCACGTGCATGTGACATCATAAAACAGAGCCCCACTAGCTAAAAAAATCCACAGCTCATCACTGCCGTAGACTAATACGTGTTTAGCTAAATAGATATGAACAAAATGTCAATTCTGTGGAGCGCTCTCATTTGGCTTGTTTTCATGTTCTCATGTCCTTTCTAATGCTGGTGTATCATAGAGACATGATTGGTTGTTCTGAATGTGCGTAGGCTAAGGGTTTTGGCAACCTCTCTCTCTGTCTCTCCGCCCAGCTTAACTCTTTCCAGGAAAAATAAACCATTGTATTAATCAGGTATCTTTATCTGACACTACAAAAAAAATCAACTCAGTGTCTACAGACAAGGACCTTGGACAGACATCAGTATTCATGACAGGTGAGGAATCAAACACATGTTTGATAGTGTTACAGTGTAGCCTACAATAGAACTGTATGACTGTACATTATAATAGTATAAGATGATGCTGATGAAATATGTTTTAATATCTTCATTAATTACAATATCTATCTTTGCTTTCCTTGTGGAATAAAGCTGCTTCGACGGGCACTCGGAAGACCTTGGAAGCAACAATGCAGGAACAAATCGAGGGAATCGAGATGTTCGACAGTCCTACTAAAGGACGAGGTCTTCGGGTGACCAAACCATTCAAAGTTGGAGAACTTATCTTCACCTCCCCGGCGTACTCTTACGTCCTCAGAGTTGAAAAGAGGGAAAACTACTGCGATTTCTGCTTTGCTATGTATGTATTTATGTGGCATGCATGCATATTACTATACTTGTTATTTCCTTTCTATGTGCATTAACAGGCCTACTGTATGTTGTAGGCTACGCATCCGAATGATTAGTGCAGTCTTGACTCTTTACACATGCATATATAATGTGTTCCTTCCACGCGCTACGTCCTACCGGGGGAAACTCCCCCCTGTCAGGTGATAAGAAACGGCCTGCTCACTCCTCACGCGTTGAAGGAAGCATGAGCTCAGTGCGGGGCTCTCCCCAGGCTGGCAGAGGGAGAGTAGCGCCCAGGATTACATCTTAGGCAATTGGCACTGGGTGAAAAAATCGGTTACAAAAATCGTTGGATAAAATCTTTTGTGAGAAAAAAATATGTCATAACTTCCAGATTTTGGACAGGCAACAAACTGATCTGTTCAAGTCTGCTCCGGGTTTGGCTTGACTCTGCAATACTGCAACTTGCTATAAAGTGCTGCTGATATGCACTGTTTGGGATGATTGAATTGACGTTGGGCTGTTGTGTTGTTTGGTGGCGCCAATAAGCTCCACCATAAGCTCAGCTCTATTAATACTAGTACTACAGAAGTATTCCAAGTCTGTGAACTGTGTTGTTTACAATGGGAGGAACTCCTGCAAACAACTGCTTCTGCTATTTCTCTTATCTGTTCTGAGGGGATAATCTACCCCAAGACAGATTTCACATCATTCTTGTGTTTTTGGTATGAATAATGTGTATTCATAGATATATATATTTTTTACAAATTTCTCTATGTTGGATTGAAAGTTCATCTGGTGCACTGGAGTACCTAAGCACAATGCTATTTGTGTGTGTGTGTGTGTGTGTGTGTGTGTGTGTGTGTGTGTGTGTGTGTGTGTGTGTGTGTGTGTGTGTGTGTGTGTGTGTGTGTGTGTGTGTGTGTGTGTGTGTGTGTGTGTGTGTGTGTGTGTGTGTGTGTGTGTGTGTGTGTGTGTGAACAATCACTATATCCATCCAAGAGGATATAAACACATATGTTGTAACATGCTGCTCATTAAAACCTAATGTTGGTTCATTCATAGGAAACAGGATGTGAGGTTGAGGAACTGTGTAAAGTGCAAGAAAGCCTTCTATTGCAATGTCAACTGCCAGGTAGGAAACTAGTGAATGAGGAGGAGGAGGAGGAGGAGGAGGAGGAGGAGGAAGAAGGGGGACTGTAGGAATTTGAATTATTATTTATTTATTTACCACGTCGACGTAAATGAGCCAGAGTTAGCCAAAAGCTAATTGTCTCCGCCAAGCCGAAAGGCATGGCGAGAGAGTATGTTTTGCACCATGTCCGTCCGTCCGTCCGTCCGTGCGTGTGTCCGTCCGTGTGTCTGTCTGTGAACAGCTAATCTCTGACACCGTTGGCCCGGCTGCTGCGAAACAGTGCACACACACTCCCTGTATGCCAAAGCCGAACCTCTGCCCCGAAGTTTTCAGATTGGCCTGTTATAGCGCCACCAGGAGGCCACAATAACCTACCTGACCTGGCGGAGACCTGTGGTCCGAGGAGCACTTTTTTTTGTTTTCATTTGAAGTTGCTCACATTATTCCTCTACCATCTGATTGTTAATTTGTTCTTAGTTACTTTTGATTGATTGAATACTTTATACTAGTCAGAAATGTAAACAGCTGTGCATGGTACAGTAAGACATTAGGCTAAAAGGATAACACAAAAAGGTCCTGGGGACTTGTTTCCTTGCATGTTTCGTATCTGATAAAGAACACTTCTGATTGAGTGTAAAACAGAAACATAGAATGGAATGTGATTGATCACACATGGAAGTTCACCTTTGGTTTCACTGTGGATCAATAAGAAACAAAACCCAGATTTTTTGGTCCGATGCTGATCTAAATTTCAGAGCGTCCTAGACCACCGATAACGTAGATTTTATATTTCTAATCATTTTGAAAAACGTTTATAAAAAAAGTTTATATTTAAGAACATTTAACTTATAAGTTAACAAATAAATGTAAATAAACACAAATAACTGTTTGATAAGATAGGTTTAAATGAAGTAAACTTCTATTATGAAAAGAACAATTAATTTGAATTATACAATTAACAAGGAAAAGAGTCAAGATACACACATGAACTGATGTCATTTTATTTAACCACTTAGGCTAAGCCCTAAGTGGCTATGACCACAGTAGACATTCAAAGATCTGATTCGGGTGGAGAAGAGATTCAGTGGGTTAATTAAAAATAATAGCTTTGTGTGACATGAAGATATGAGAAGAGGGTAAGGAAGGACACAGGTCACTGAGGTCAGTCAAGGACAGGACTAGTGTATACTGAGAGCTTAGCATTGTGTTGAGTGGCATTATAGCACTGTACTGTACATAGCATAGCTTAGACGCCCTATAGACCAACTGTTAAGCATTATTTGTGGGCGAGTTTAATTTTGGTGTAACTGTGTGCCAGGCAACATGCTTGTGGGGTTAATTTTGTGTGTGTGTGTGTGTGTGTGTGTGTGTGTGTGTGTGTGTGTGTGTGTGTGTGTGTGTGTGTGTGTGTGTGTGTGTGTGTGTGTGTGTGTGTGTGTGTGTGTGTGTGTGTGTGTGTGTGTGTGTGTGTGTGTGTGTGTGTGTGTGTGTGTGTCAGAAAGGGGACTGGAATATGCACAAGCTGGAGTGCTCAGCAATGTTTAAGTATGGTCCGAAATGGTGTCCATCAGAGAGAGTCCGCCTGGTGGCCAGGATCCTTGCCACAAAGGTGAGTGGGTCTTTCTTGATTATTGTTTCCAACACTGTTCCTATTTATGAAATACGAGTTGTTGAGTATGTTTAAAGATATTAAGAAGTGTAGATTTTTTGCCAATGCTTCTTTCTACAGAAAGCACAGAAAGAACGATCTGCATCTGAGAAGCTTATACTGATGGGAGAATTACGTAAGGGATCACTCAACAGAAACACACAAACATGCGTAAATTCGCCATACAATCTGTGTTAATTTAATGTAATTCATTTGTGTGTCACCAACTCGTTTGGCTGTACATAAGGCCACCAGGAGGACCGTTTTCAGACTCACGATCCTTAGATCCGCAGACTGAAATGGCTCAAAAGGAGGACGGCAGAGTGCATCCAGTACCACCGTAAGGTCCCATTTCAGGAACAGAGGCCTGTTGACCGGCTTGGCCCGCCTAGCGCCATTCATAAAACGGCGCACCAACGGGTGATGGCCCACCGTCTTGCCATCGAACCCCTCGTGACAAGCGGAAATGGCTGCCAGGTACACCTTGACGGTGGAAAAGTCCTGATTCAGCCTATCTTGTAGGAAAATCAGGATGCTGCCCACAGGCGCCTGGAAAGCCACCACTGATGGTGAACGTCCTGCGCACCAAGACACAAACGCGTCCCATCGGACTTCATACTGAAGTCTTGTGGAGAGCGCCCTAGCTCCCTGGATGGTTGCTACCATATCAGGAGGCAACCCCTGCGAGTTCAGGCTCGCCCTTTCACGGGCCAGACCCACAGATCTAGTTCCTGTGGGTTCTCGTGGAACACCTCGTTCCCTCCCTGTCTCAGCAGGTCTCTGAACAGAGGGAGGGGCCACCAGGGTTTTCACGAAAACCCTGGGGCTCAGTGACATGCCAAAAGGAAGAACCGTGTACTCGTACACTTTCCCTTCGTAGCCAAAGTGCAGGAATTTCCGGTGCAGAGGGTAGATTGGGACGTGGAAATAAGCATCCTTGATCTATACTCGTCCACCAATCCCCCCGTCGTATCGTGCGTAACAGCGTCCTGGTTGTTAGCATTCGAAAATTGAAGACCCTCAGATATCTGTTGAGGCCTTTAAGATTCAGAATGGGTCTCACGCCCCCCCCCCCCTTCTTTTTCACCAGAAAGTATTCCGAATAGAACCCCAACCGGTTCTGATCCGGAGATAATTCTCTGATCGCACCTTTCTCAAAAGAGACAAAACCTCCTCCCTCAGCGTCACGGCCGCAAGGCCCGTCGCTCGAGAAAACAGTACTTTGTCTGACATCCGAGGTTTGCTGGTAAACTGCAACCTGTAGCCCTTCTGAACAGTGCGCAGCACCCAGGGATTCGGTTTGCAAGCTTTCCATTGATCCAAACACCGAGCGAGGGGATTCGACGGGAAGGTGGGGGCTGCTGACGTCACCTGCTCCGTGGAGCTTGCTTCCGTTTCCATGGGGACCGTTAGCGACAGCTGGGTCCATGGAGAGGCGCGGGGTATTGACGTCATCGTCACCGCAGAGCGCATGCTCGTTCCCGATGGAGTGTCGGCACAGCGGAACCTGTCTGCGACAAGGGGGCTACCCGGAACGTAGCTCTCGTCCCCCAAGGGGAGCACGTCCGGTGTAACACCGGGGACTGCTGACATGTAAACATCCGCCTCTCCTCGTCCGCCATTTTGGGGAGGTTGAGGGAGGCGGCCATCTTGTCTCTCCTCCGTCCCACAGAGGCGCTTTGCTGCCATCTGCCGGACGGATGAGAGAACTGGTGTGACGCAGTTAGATTTTTTACGTTTACATGGGGCACTTCCCCTATACCTTGAAAGCAACATTCTTGAGACATTTGATTCATTGTAAAAGGTTGTACTACCTTCAATTGATTCAAGTTGGTCAATGCATGCTTCGGTATCGTCCCAGCAGTGCTCGGACTGTCGACCAAGGGACAGACAGAGCACTGTGGGCTCATGACTGAGAGATGATGACGGGGCACCCCATTTGCTTCGGGGTGCGATCCGCATCGCACTTTGACAGGGGAAATAATGAGCGGTTGTGTAATTGGCAATACTTTTATTCCACACACAGGCTGCACATTTTTCACACACAGTAGGACCACAGGACATTTTATCAATTGAACCGTGTTCACATTGTAAAGCGTCTCTTTTTAGTCTCTTTGTGCCCGCGGAGCCGCCCGTGGCTCTGTCCAGCGGGGCAAGGCAAGCGCCTGTCCTTTTCCTTAAGTTCAGCTGGGGAAAGGGCCCTACACCACACCGACCTAGTGGTAGTGGTGGGGCCAGCTGAGGGCCCGGTGAAACCGGGAAGGAAATGTCACCTACCCCGCCCTCTTCCACTAGCCCCGCTGTCCTTGCGTTGGGGCTTCGGGGAAGAGGGTGGGTGGGGGGCGTCTCTTCTGAGACTGATTTTCAGCAGGTGGGGCCAGGGTCAGGAGGCCAGTCGCTGCCTCCCTTCTTTGTGTTTCCTCCGCCTTTGTGCTGCGCAGCAGCTCAGCGGCCGTGTGAAACAGATTATCCGCCTTGAGGGGGAGATGGAGGAGCTTCGCGGCGATGTCCTTGTCGCACTCGGCGTCGAGTTCGAGCCACTTTGCCCTTTCCATGTCCGCGACGAGGGCCATGGCTCGACCCGTCCACATCATGCCTTGGCAGGTGCACATGATGGCAATCTGCACTAGCCGTTCGAGCTCCGTTGCATCTGCGACCCACTCGGCGTGTACCTCTGCAGCTGTGGCCTGGTCCCCCAGGGGCTTGGCTACCAGCTCCACGAGTCTCTTGGCGGCCGATCCTTGCAGGAGGGCTACGGCGTTGAAAGCCTCCGCAGAATGGCCCGAGGCCTTGTAGAGGGCGTTCAGCGACCCGGTGTTGGTCCTCCTGCTCTGGTCCGTGCAAACGGGTCTCTCATCGACAAATTTCACGGAGCCAGGCTTACCGTCACCGAGACTCCTGGCTAGAGTCCCAACGGGGGAAGGCCGACGATCCCCAGGTCTGCAGCAGAGATGAGCTTCGTCACAAACCCCAGTTTGGATGGCTCCTCTTTCCCCTCCCACGAGAACTGCAAGGCATTCCTGATGCCGCTGGCCTCGGGGAGGAGTTTTGATTCCACCCGTCTGGGGGGAAGGGCTGCCAGACCTTGGAAACCTGGGACCAGGGCTGCGCCTGCCACCCTCAGGGCCTCCATCGGCTGCTCCAGGCCGCACCTCACGATGGCCCGCCTGAAGATCGCAGATACTGGCTCGAGTGGCTCCTTGCCCGCGGTAGAGGCCTCTGACGCAGGAGCAGGATGGACGACAGGCCCCGGGCTCGACATCGTCACCTCCTGGACCTCCTGGTACGAGGTGAGTTCCCATTCTTCCTCCTCCTCCCCACCTTCGTCCATGTCAGCATCACCTGTAGTGTCCCCGGCATCGGAGAAGATGATGCTGCCTTCGGGCGTCGGCGAGTCGGCCCAGGTTGGAAGGGAGATGGAGGGGGAAGCAGGGGCGCCACTGGCGGGGACCGGCGACGAGGTTAAGGCCCCTGGGGCCACCCCGCGCCGGTCTCGTGTAGCATCGCTGGCCCTCGGAGCGGCGTGAAGCGGCGGGCCCATGGCTCCTAGGTTCTGGGCCACTAGCGGAACAACCAGCGGTGCTGCAGGCCTCCTGGCCGGGGGAAAGGCGCCGCGGTCGTCGCTTGCCGAGGCCGCGAGCAGATTGGCCCTCGACAGCCGATGATCCAGATGAAAAACCGTGAAGCACGCACATGCTCGGCAGGCGTCCTCATCTGCGGCCCCAGACAGGAGATGCACAGACGGTGCGGATCATCGGCCGCCACAAGAAGGCTACAGCCCACTAGGCCGCAGACCTTCGGGGCATCCATCCTATCCTTTGTTCTCCGACACGTAGCGAGGATAAGGCTAGGTAGCCACCTAGCCTAGCTTAGCGTTCTAGCTTTGTGGCCTAACCGGCTAGAAGCCTAAGCTAGCCCGACACGGGGAAAACTTTAAGAGGATAGGAAAATAAAATAATAATGAATAATAGGTAACGCGGGAGCGTTAAATAAACGAAACTTTTTAGCTCGAAACGCCCGTAGAGGTGCACTCCGTGTCCTCGCTCTGGGATTTGCTGGGATCGAGCAAAGTTCTCTGTGCTGTTGTGCTGTAACTCGTGCGCATTCGCTTGTGCAGAGTGAAGAAGAGGGCGTACCCTGTTACGCGAGGGGTTTTATACTCCTTCCGGACTACCGGTTTCGCGTAACATGACCCTATCCAATGAGATTGTTGCGGGAGTCCATGTGTTTTGCACTGTGCATCGCCAGGGGGCACTGATATCCCATAAGTAAGTATATTACGAGAGGAGAGCAATAACAACCACCATTGCTTTTACGTCTTATAGGAAGTACGCACGTGCATCACTTTACCACCGGGTCACCCCCCCCCCTCAAAGTGGTAAAACATTGAGCAGCATGGAGCGTTGGAGTTTGGAAGCATTCGTTGGAAATCACTCAATGGTCCTGCGTACCACCTGTTTGTAAATTGCACATAATTCAGGAGGCAGCAGGACGTTGCGTTATTGAAAACGAGCGCTTCCAAACTCTTACACTTAGAAAAAGAATCACCTGCACATAATTTATTGACAGAAAGTAGCTGATAACATGTCTACAGTGGATTTTTATTAAACAAAACCTTTGCAGAGAGAAAGGATAATTCAAGCTTTCCGTACAGCTGCCATGTTGGTGAGTTTAACGTCGGTTAATACAATCAGATAGGACCTTTCTGTTTGGATGTATGGGCTGTCAAGGCCAGAAAGTTTTTTTTTTAGACATGAATAGACATGGAAAAACCCGAAATTCCGTGCAGAGCCGCCTCGCATCTCCCCCATTGTGACTAAACCATTTCGGAGGCGCGCAGTCACAGGCGAACTGTCACCCCGTGAAGGACCACCGAGGGAGCTAAGGCGACCGAGTTGCCGTCCTGAACGGTGTGACGTTCGCCTGTGCCTACTCAGCGCCGTTTGAGTTATGTACCGATAGGCACAGAATCGTAAATTTTGTTGTGGGGACTGCTCTGCTTCCGGGTTTTTCCGGGTTGCGACTGCTTACGCCCACCGTGGGACTCGCCGTACATATGCACGCAATTTCGGGGTTTCTAGGCGACTATCCACGGAATGAAGTGCACTGGATCCGTGCAATGTTACGGAGATCTCTGGAGATCAGGCTGGGTTAATACAGTGGAGCAGTGCATTAGTGTAACCTGTCTATTCTGTATTTATATTCTTTGCACATGGGTACATTTTTACACTTTCAGTTAATTAACACTGTGTATTTTACTGTGTATTTTGAAAACCAGATGTGGACAACAAGAGGAAATCGATCTACGAGGCTGACATCGCCAGCCTGCATCACTTCTATTCCAAACACCTGGACTTCCCTGATCACCATGACCTGCTTTCACTCTTCTCCCAGGTAGCCACTGTGAACACACACACACACACACACACACACACACACACACACACACACACACACACACACACACACACACACACACACACACACACACACACACACACACACCTTGTATGTCCAAAACTGTTACTTTACAGGAAATGGGGGGGAAATAACCCGTGTTCCAGTGGGTGCAATGTACTGTAGTCATACTTTAGTCACAAGCTCTTGTTAATACTGTTCATTGGTTTAAAGTTTATTAAACCCATGTACAGACTTTACCACTTTCAACCTGGCATCCCAATTTTGGGCATGCCATTATAGGTAAAGAACTATCTAAAATCAATAGCTGATCTACAAGCTCACATCACAATGCACATCACTGTGAGCTATAAAGAAAGAGATACAAGGTTTCTGCCAGACAGTAACAATATACTGTACCAACCCCCCCCCCCCCTTTGCTGTCTGCTACTTCGACACAGAATAGCATTAGTACACACTGACCACTTTCTCACCTGTCCAGCACTCATGGATTCTGAAACACTAACAATCTGCCAACCATTTCTCAACTAACTTACTGCAGATCATTAAAAATGAGAGGAAGAAGAAAATAACGACTGTCACACCCCTGTCTCGGGTGAGGGTAGTATGTAACCCTTAGTACCACTAGACACTAGACATTCAAAGGATGGCAAGGCACGCAGTTGGACAGGTTTTAAACATGGTTTATTTTCCCCAAGTGTCAATATAAGAAAAATGGCAAAACAAAGGAGACCAGTCGTCTCCTTAGAGACAGCTGAGCACCTCTCTCCGTAGACAGCAGACTGCCAGAAAATAACTGTGACCAGTGTGTGGTCACACTGTCACATTACCTCCCTCCTCTCCAGCCACTGCAAGTTCAGGAAGACGACAGGTAATCAGCTAGCAGGTTAGACTTCCAAGGGACAGACTGAGGCCCGGTGCCCTGGCTGTTGACAGTGGTAGCAGATGAGATCCTTAACTGGACCTTGTCTGGAGAACCCTCTCGTCTCCCCCGAGGTGCCTTGACCACCCACTGGACCACCTGCTTTGTGATCCCCTCTACGTGGCAGGTCAGCTGCATCTTGGGATACTACCCTGTTCTGTTGCCTTGGCATTCTCAGATCTTTGCGATTATTGAGGTACTGGCCAGCAAGTTTAGCGGCAGTAGGTCCATCTTCTGGCTCGTGTTCCTTGACCCAGGTCTTCATGTCATGGGGAAGCATGCAAAGTATTTGCTCAAGAATGATAAGCTTGGTGATTTCATCTTTGGAGCGCTGCTCTGGCTTCATCCATCTTCTGTAGAGTCTTTTGAGTCTGTTGTAAGTCTCCTTGGGAGATTCACCAGGGGGAATGTGTGTTGACCGGAACTGGAGTCTGTAAGTCTCAGGAGAGATATCGAACTTCGCAAGGAGGGCTTCTTTAAGATTAACGTAGATGTTGGAAGCATCTTCTTCCATTGCGGAGTAGGCATCAAGGGCTTTCCCAGTTAGGAGTGGAACGAGTCTACAGGCCCATTCAGACTGCGGCCAGCCCCAGGTCCGAGCGATACGCTCAAAGCGCACAAGAAAGTTCTCTAGATCCTCCCCATTTAGGAAAGGGAGCATCTTTGGGCCTCGTCTCATATGCATGTCGGTATCAGCTACAGGCTGTAGGGAGCCGCTTGACTGAGCAGATGGAGGATTCGGGGTTGAAAGTCGGAGTGTTTGAGTTATGGGTGCAGGTGTGGGCAACTGCATCCGGGGACTATCAGCAGACGAAAGATTAATGGGAGGGATAGTATTTTGGCTAACCTCACCTACATTGGGTTGTGAGGGGACGGTGTTAGCACCAGACACTGTAATAGCAGTTTTTAACTGCTGGAGTTCACATACAAGCATATTTTCTCTTTGTTGCTGACTAATCAAAAAGTATTTTAACATGGCAGCCAGTGAAGTTTCACCTGGCGCTTTTCCTTGTCCCTTTCTGAATTGTTTTGGTCTAGCCCCAAAGCCCTCATAACCCTTTTCATCCTCTTCAGACCCATCTGTGTATCACCCTACTCCCTCAGGCTCCTCTGCAATGGCCGCCCCTTCAAACTCCATAGCAATGGCCCCACCAATGGCTCCCTCTTCAGTCTCCTCTGTAATTGCCATCTCCGACACTTGAGATTGTAAACCAAACTTTGTTCTAACTCTGCCAGGTTTGATAAATTTACCTCTGCGGCTTGCCATCCCACCACTGCCACACCCCTGTCTCGGGTGAGGGTAGTATGTAACCCTTACAACACTAGACATTCAAAGGATGGCAAGGCACGCAGTTGGACCGGTTTTAAACATGGTTTATTTTCCCCAAGTGTCAATATAAGACAAATGGCAAAACAAAGGCGACCAGTCGTCTCCTTAGAGACAGCTGAGCACCTCTCTCCGTAGACAGCAGACTGCCAGAAAAGAACCAGCTCACCCCTATATAGCCCCATGGCCCCTCCCACCAGAACAAACCAAATAATTAGGGGGATTTCTGATACTGTCACCAGTGTTCCTCTTCAACGCCTCTTTTACAAAACCTTGTCCTCAGACAGGATGGTTTGGCCCAAATTGGCATGATCAGTGATTACAGGTGCGTCTCCTGACAACCCTATACATTGGCCTGAACCCCACCCTGACTCTTTTAGGATCCAGTGAAGAGCCATGGTGAGAGAGAGAATGATTTGTTTGCATTTGAATAAATAACCTTAAACACTGCTTTTGGTGGTCTCTGTTTGTCCATACAACCTACCAATTGTGCACCATTGATAGGCCATGTGTCAAAACAGTGACAGTGTGTGGTCACACTGTCACAACGACCAAATTGTTATCCAACAGGTGTGAATACATTAGCAGGATTAGTAATGATTTCTCTCTCTGTGCAACAGGTTCGCTGTAATAGCTTCAGTGTGCATGATGAGGAATTGGAACCTCATATCGGTTGTGTTGTCTACGCAGAGTAAGAACACACACACACGCACTCGCACACACGCACGCACACACACGCACACATACAGAGTTAAACCCTCATCAATGTAACCACTTAAACCCTACTTATCATGTCAGTAAACCATTAAAAAAAGCTACAGTACTGCAATAATGTGTGGTTGTCACAAAATGCCAGACTGACAGAGTTTTTCAGAAAAGTGTCAGCCCACTGCCAGCGAACCGAGTGATTTTGACTAACCTTTGAAAAGTCATAGAATATTTTCAGTGATCGCCGTCCTCACAGTGATCCCCTCATTACACGCACTGGGGTCTTGTGCAATCGGGGGAAATGTATGTAATGTAATGTGTATATATATGTGTATATATATATATATATACAAATGCAGCGTTATTATTCTATTATTTTTACTAGTGTAGGACGTTTAGGGTTAGGTTTGTGTTTTGCAACCACATGTTACCACTGAAATTAAAGCTTAGAATGGTGAGCAGTTTTCTATAGCCATTAGGAACATGTTGGTTCTCAGCACACACTTTCAAATTGGGGATATTAATAGGCCTTATTTTAAATTTATATTTGTCTATGAAATATTGCATTAAAGGGCCATTTAAGCATAATGGACGTTTTGAAAAAGTAAAATCACCGTTCCAATCAATTCCCCATACTTGAATTGTGCAGAGAAGTGGGTTCATATATGAACACCATTGAAAGTTCTTCATATATTTGTTGTAACAATTTGCATGTGACAATATATGGGTCCACATACAGTATTCAATGCATGATAACTGCACTAAGCCTGCAATGGTTATCATGCTAAACTGTGAAATAGAGATGTATACAGCTAGTCAAAAAATTAAACTTAGATTTGCCCACCCATTTGATAATCATGGCTCAATTTTGGGGTTCTGGCTCATACAGTATTCTCTCTCTCTCTCTCTCTCTCTCTCTCTCTCTCTCTCTCTCTCTCTCTCTCTCTCTCTCTCTCTCTCTCTCTGTTGACCCTCTCTCCCCTCAGTGTTTCCCTCATGAACCACAGCTGTGTACCCAGTGTGGTTTTCACATACAAGGGAACGACAGCAGAAATACGGGCAGTACAGGATATGAAGCCTGGTGATGAGGTGAGGAGAGGAGCTGCACAGGGATGTATGTGTGTGGATGGGGGACACGGTATGTGTTACAAGGGGGTAGGCAGTGGTTTTCAACCTTTTTCATGTCAAGGTCCATTATTTATTTGGCATTTGAGCTCTCAGACCCAAGCCTTAGAATATGTTACCGTTGGATATGATTTTGTCCACAATTCCATCCATGCTGTATTGATGTTGGTACCATAGGAGAGATAACAGGCAAAAGTTGATCAAAATAATAATTATTCTATATTCTCTAATTGTGAAGACTTCTTGTAAATTAAGTGATGCAGATGTTATAATAGTTTAATTCTTGAGAGAGTAAAATAAAACCAATTGTTACCAACTCTCCATCATTTAGCTGAGGACCACCTGGAACCCCCTCAAGTACCTCTGGTGGTCCCCGGACCACTGGTTGAGAACCACTGGGGTAGGGGATCACCATTTGACCACTTTAAACCTGGCATCCCTATCTTGGGCATACTGTAGGCGAAAGTTTCCAAAGATGTACAACATTTTATAAAATAGCAAAATAATTATATATCTTTTGTGAGTGTCTTGTAAGCCTGTGTGGGCTGGGCATTCAGTACACATTGGGTACACACTGTAGGATATTTGCTCCGATTATGCTGTCGGGGACCTTTTTTGTCGATCGCCGACAAAACCCCCCAAAACCTCCCTCAGGCTTTGATCGGCGACATATTGCTCGCTGTGTGTGAAAGGCTCTGCGAGAGGATCTACCTGCGATAATAGCGCTCAGCGATGCGTTCCCGAGTGTTTCTAGATATCTAGCAGGTTTGATATTTGGCTCTGACGCCGACTGGACACTATAGATTCTATAGTGTCAAAAATTATATATGACAGCCAATTTCAAGAAATGGACTCCTGTAGTGTGAAATGCTTAACGATCAGATGACTCCCTGACCACTTTAAAAGTCCTACAGTGTGTACTTGCCCTTAGACACTCCAGATAAAAAACAACTCCTTGACCCCAGAAGTAGATGTGGAGGAGAAACCTGAAGTACTAATCACATGTCTCTGTGTGTTCCTGTGCCTTCCAAAGATGCTGATCAGCTACATAGACCTTTTATACCCAACAGAAGACAGAAACGACCGGTTAAGAGACGGATACAACTTCACCTGTGACTGCCAGGAATGTCAAACTAAGTCCAAAGTAAGTCATGAAAAACCAAGATTGAAAAAAAAATCCTGACAAAATAGAATGACATATACAGTTCAGTTCTGAAGTTTTAGTGTCCGGTGAGGGAATTTGAATGTGTAAACACAGAGATAAAAACCGTAGAACATAGAGCAAACACTGTAAACCTGGGATTCCCTAACCTTTTCAACTCGAGACCCAAAAGATACATTTGGTGTCTGCACATAATAATAATAATAATAATAAACTGTATTTGTATAGCACCTTTCATGACATGAAATGCAGCTCAAAGTGCTTTACAGAGCAAGAATACAATTACAGTTAGAACCAATGTGCAAAAATACATTATTATTATTATTATTATTATTATTATTATTATTAATTAAGCCCTATTTTTCAGAAAATTTTGAATATTTTCAGAAAATCTCTGAGAATCTTTTGAAACATTTTTGAAATAAATAAGCAAACAAACAAACAAACAAACAAACAAACAAACAAACAAACACACACAATCATCACCTCAACATCACACACAAGAGCACAGCAGTATTGATAGATCATTGATAACAGAATTATCCTAGTTCACAAGCGGCTAATGTTCCTCAACTCTAACATGTCATCTTCTCTCCTTGGTCTCAGGACGAGGCCAAGCTCAAAGTGCGTGAGCGGAGTGATCCCATTGGGCCAGATGTCATCAGTGACATGGTCGGCTTCGCTAAGATGACCATTGGACGGTTTGAATTAGCCATCAATAGCAATATCCTTACGTAAGATGAGGTTTTCACACCCACAACTCCCTGTGTTTCAGGCCATGTGCCTCCTTACTATTCATAGGGCTGTTACGATTACAAATTTAAGTTGATGATTAATTGACACTCAAATAATTGCGATTAACCATTTAATTGTGTGTTTAGCATTGAACATTGGAACAAATTAAGACTTTTAGGCTTTGTAATAAAAAATTGCACAGGGCAGATATGACAAATAACTGAAATATACAAATACAAATATATATTCAATACTTTTATCCATGTAAAAAAAAGCAGAAATAGCAGATCTACAAGCATACAACGCGTCACAAAGTGACGCATTGTAAGCTTGTAGATCTGCTATTTCTGTTTTTTATTGTTTTTTTTTTATGTGTGAACATTTTTCAAAATGTGAACGATTATGACGATTATGCAAACATAATTGCGATTATCTCAAATAATTGCGATCAGGCGATTATCTAATAATTGTGACAGGCCTAGCTATTGATCGTATAAATAGCGCCCGGAGTCATGCTGTACCTGTTCTCGAAAAGCCCTTTTCGCACACTGATCCACATGAGACAACTTATACTTGTTCGGCAAGAGCCTCTTTGCTCTGAAAATATTCTCTGAAAACCAACATAAATGTAATGAAATACATTTAAATTCAAAGTAAAGTTAAAGTAAAAGCTGTTGAATCAACAAAGTATAGCATCCCACCTGTTACAAGAGTCTGATTTTAGTACCTTTAACAATAGCTTTTCAGGTTCAGCCTGTGCCATTGCATCCTTAACTCTCTTGCACCCCCTAGCGAGTTGCTGGATATGTGTAAACAGTCCCTGGACAAGATGGGAACCGTGTTCGATGACTCGAACGTGTACATGCTCATCATGATGTACCATGCCATACATATGTGTGCCTACATGGGAGATTGGAATGGTGCGATCCGCTATGGCGAGAAGATCGCACAACCTTTAAGGTAGCATATACTATGACTGTCGGGAATTGCCTCAAATCTCAAAACCTGGAGGGAACGAGTCATAGAGCGGGGCTATTAACCGAAAATATTTCAAAATCGATATTTAGGCCTACAAGTTAATTGAATAATCAAGATGCTTTTTTAAAAACATTTATATTTATATCAATGTATCAACGATTTGATTAGATTTTTTATAATTGTCTGATTAACCACTTAACCCTGTATTACGTATACTTCAGTGTACAATGGTGGCGTACACAAAGAGAGAAAATAGCCAATCTACAAGATCACATGCTTGTAGATCTGCTATTTGAATGACCAAATTTTACTGGGAAACAGTCATCTAGCATTTTTTCATATGTCATATGAAAGCAGGGAATCATAGCAAAATAATAATAATGATAATAATAATAATATATTGGTTAATAAGATTGAGTGAATAGTTTTGAAACTACAGCTTATAGAACTGAAGTCAAGTTAAAACTCTTAAGTATAGTAAAAAAAAAAAACACTTGAATTATAGGTTGCTAGTCATAACCTTATATCTTAGCTACATGTTTATGCATGTATTTCATATTTACATGTCGATTTAAGCTCTGACATTTATGTCAGACATACTCTAGTATGTGAAGAGTCTAACTGGGCTATTAACTCATTTTTGGTAAAAGAAAATTGCAAAAATAAAAGTTTTTCTGCTTTCTGAGCAATGGGCACCAGCGAGATGACTGTCCCCCTGACAAAAACAGTCACCGTTCATTAATCGTAATCTAGAAATAATCAGGATATTGATTTGAAATCATAGCCATGTTGCCCAGTGTGTCATATCGTTATATAATGGCTGCGCAAATCCTCCTTGTCCTGTGCAGTGAGCTGTATCCACCATACTCTCTGGATATGTACGCGTTCTACATGCTGTTGACTAAACTCTACATGGACGTGAACACCCCATTCATGGCTAAGAGTTATCTCGAGAAGGTAATGATTTAGCACACTATATAGTCTAAAAGACTCACAGTGGGTTGCTGAACATTTTCAAATACAGTGCATCAGTTACTAGCCTATACAATACAGTTGCTACATATCAACTTACTATGTAGCCACAAATTGTTGGGAACAAAAGTGAAGAACACTACATTGTGTGTACATTTATCTAGCTGTGTGTGTGTGTGTGTGTGTGTGTGTGTGTGTGTGTGTGTGTGTGTGTGTGTGTGTGTGTGTGTGTGTGTGTGTGTGTGTGTGTGTGTGTGTGTGTGTGTGTGTGTGTGTGTGTGTGTGTGTGTGTGTGTGTGTGTGTGTGTGTGTGTTTGCAGGCAATACCCATTGCGGAGGTGAATTGTGGGAAGGATCATGTGGTACTGAAAAAGCTAAAATCAATACATATAAAAAGGACCACCTAAAATGATATGTATTTGTCCGCGCCCCCCCCCCAGTTAAAAATGTGTATATATATACAGCAGATCTACAAGCTTGTAGATCTTGTAAAGACGGAGGGGGGGAAAAGCATGTCACCGCAACCCTCCGTTCTTTAGTTATTGGCTGTTGAATATAGCTTGTTCTCGCTAAAAACACAGACAAAAACAAAGTAGAGAAGAAAAAAAAATCGAAATCCTTTACGGGGCTGGGTTTGTTCTGATCACATTATTTCCGGATCTACTCTTCTCCAGAAGTCATAGGATCACTCATAGGTTGGCAAACAGCGCCATCTAGCATAAACACTGAAAAAACGGTTTTGACGTGTTACACGTCATTGGCACTCTAGGATTTGAAAAAATTAACGTGTTACACGTCATTGGCGCGTTATTATGGATCCCACCGCTGCTCTGAAGCCCTGATGACGCACGCCAACCTCTCCGCACTACGTGACCGCAGCAGTATGGTTTCACTGCGGCCACCTCCATTCAGAACGTCACGTTACATTTTTTTTATTACTAACTAGTTTAAAGTTGATCTCAGTAAGGAATCCTGTAATGACCGCGATAAAGCTAACGTGACCTAGAAATAATAAATGATGGCACATACACAAGTTTCAGCTTCTAGAGACTGTCTGTACATTGATTCGTTTAACTGCTAAAAAAGACGCTAGTCTTTTATATAGGCTAATTAATGATGTGCCACCCAACTTGTAATATGGAGTATTAACAGAGATGGGAAGTAACGGAGTACAAGTACTTCATTACTGTAACGAAGTACTTTTTTCAAGTATCTGTACTTTACTGAGTACATATTTCTCTGACTACTTTTTACTTTTATCCGTTACATTTTAACACAAGTACTAGTACTTTCTACTCAGTACATTTTCAAAACAGGCTCGTTACTTTAGTTTTAATGTTGCGCGCAGACCAAGCGAAAATAGGTGCAAGAGTTATTATTTATAGCTCTGTGTGTCACGTTACTACAAATGGGTATGTACTTCCTGTAAGTAGACACCAAAATAAAACTAAGGTGAGCGATTATTACTAGTGGCTCTTATTTTGAAGTCCTTAGAGGAAGTTCCTTTCTGTTGATCACGAGCTGTTATGACTCGTCCGTCGGCCGAGAGCTGCACGTGCGTGTGCGTGTGTGTGTGTCTGTGTGTGTGTACCGGTGAAACGAATATAAATAACAACAACACGTGGATTAATCGCAGGTTTTGTCCAAACCATGCTCCTGTGACTTAAACATTGTTGTACTGTGGAAGTGTCGTAGCCTTGGATCAACACGGTCTAGTCTTGTATCAACGCTAGAAGTGCGTTAAACTCTTTGAACCTCTGCGGCATGGTAAGTTCATCTACACAACAACCAAACACAAAGTGCCGATAGATGGACAAATCAAGCACATAACGTGCGCGCCATAGATATAGAAACCTAGATACCTCATTGGCCTCTGCAGTTCATTGTAACGACTGGTCTCTCAATACAAGGCTCTTCCGGGGGGCAGACCAATCACATCACGTTAACTACTGGCCAATCACAGCGCGTCTAACTGACTAGTTGCTGCGCGGCTGCCTCTTAAGAAAAGACCCACCCCACCTGCCTCTGATTGGCCTACCGAACGCCCCCTTCTGTGACGCACACGGAAGTTTCCAGCTTCCCCCAAGGAAATTAGAATATATCCGGAAGCATAGAGGAAGCGGAAGTGCGTCCGAGATGCCGACGCTTCAGAGCCAGAGGAGGCGTCTACCTTTATATGTCTATGGTGCGCGCGGCATGATGTCAGCCTTGCAAAAGTGTGTGTGTGTGTGTGTGTGTGTGTGTGTGTGCGTGCGCGCGCTTGTGTTTACTTTGAAGTAGGCTTGTCTAGTGGGCTCACTTGCTGTGTTTGAATGAAGTACAGTACAGTTGTTAATGCCATCTCTGTGTCTGTCTGTCTGTCTGTCTGTCTGTCTGTCTGTCTGTCTGTCTGTCTGTCTGTCTGTCTGTAGTATGGTAACAGGACATCTGGGCACCTCTATGTAAAATTGGCTATTTTGTTCAAACTGTAAAAAAATAGAATTGGGGGAAATGGTCTAAAGCAGGGGTCTTCAACGTTTTTCAGGCCAAGGACCCCTTAGCTGAGAGAGAGATGAAGCAGGGACCCCGTAACTGAGAGAGAGATGAAGCAGGGACCCCTTAACTGAGAGAAAGATGAAGCAGGGACCCCGTCCCTTAGCTGAGAGAGAGATGAAGCAGGGACCCCTTAGCTGAGAGAGGGATGAAGCAGGGACCCCTTAACTGAGAGAAAGATGAAGCAGGGACCCCGTCCCTTAGCTGAGAGAGGGATGAAGCAGGGACCCCGTCCCTTAGCTGAGAGAGAGATGAAGCAGGGACCCCTTAACTGAGAGAAAGATGAAGCAGGGACCCCGTCCCTTAGCTGAGAGAGAGATGAAGCAGGGACCCCTTAGCTGAGAGAGAGATGAAGCAATAAAATTGTGTTGCAGATTAAACATTTTCATAGATTTCATAGATAGCTTCATAGACATTAGTGTTGTGTAAATGATTTCTTTTTGTTAATTTCAGACATTTAACCACTTAAACCTTCAATAGGCTACTTAGTACTTGATTTGCTCCTTTCCCCCCTACACCAAACCTCTTTGCCGAAAATAGCCTTGCAGCGCGAGGCGTTGTGAGCTTGTAGATCGGCTATTTTCGGCTAACCCTCTAATATTTCTACAAATGATACAAATTGCTACAAAACCTGTATATCCAGTCATTTTGGGGCATAAACTAGAAGTTGAAGGATAAATTAAGTCTGATAATGATGTACCGCGCATGTTCACATCATGTATACTTTACTTAGACCATTTTTCAAATATTATATTTTCTAACATTTTGGACAAAATAGACAATTTTAATAGTTTAATTGCCTTCGGGTACAATTGGCTTTGCACAGAAACGGTAAATACTTTTACTTTTACTCATAAAGTACATTTCAGAGCCTGTACTTTTTTACTTTTACTCGAATTTTATTTGAATGAGTACTTCTACTTTTACCAAAGAAGTAGTAATTGTACTAGTAGTAGTTCTACTCGAGTACAGAATGTCAGTACTTTTCCCATCTCTGAGTATTAATATTATGGAGTAGCCTATATACATTGATGGTCTTCATTGTCTCCACCAGGCCGAAGGCATGGTGAGAGAGTATGTTTTACCCCCTGTCCGTCTGTGTGTGTGTGTGTGTGTGTGTGTGTGTGTGTGTCCGTCTGTCACCAGCTAATCTCCGGCACCGTTGGCCCGGTCGCTCCGAAACTGTGCACACACACTCCCTGGATGCCAATTCAGAACCACTGCCCCAAATCTTTCACATGGGCCTGTTATAGCGCCACCAGGAGGCCGATTTGTGCAAAACCCATTTTTTTAATATTACTCCTACAAATTTTATCCAAACGTCATGCAAATCAGTACACAGTATCACTATAGTCATGTGATCAACACGGATCTGTCCGATTTTCCATATTCCATCCTCATTGCCTAAGGTTGGCTTCCTTAAGTTTGCAGGATTGGTCCGTTTTGAACAAAAAGCCTCAAAGTATACACACAGCTTGCGATTTCCGTTAAATTTCACACGCACATTCCCACTAGGCCGAGGAAGAAATGCCACCCTTTTCACATTAGCCTGTTATAGCGCCACCAGCAGGTCTAATTTAGCAAAACACATTTTTGGAACAAAATGCATCAAATCATGAATGCAGTGTCAACGGTTGGCACCCTTTTCACATTGGCCTATTATAGCGCCACCAGGAGGCCAGAATAACGTACCTGACCTGACGGAGAGCTCCGAGGAGCACTTTTTCTAGTTGTTTCTCTGCTGGCTTGATTGGGATCCATAATAACGCGTCACGTATGCATAGAACCACTTCCGTTCTACTTCCTTTATTTACATACACCAGTGCAGCGTGGTTCAATGTAGGGTTGCCATGTCCGCTTATTATAAGCGACTTTGGGCTCGTTTTTCCTGGTCGCAGGTTGTGTTTTTTTGGGCTTGTTTTTAAAGTGTAGTTGATTTTAAATTTTTTTTGATTTTATAATTTTTTAAACAGTCCTCAAACATGCATGTCAAATTATTGTATTTCTCCGCAGAGCCCCCATGTTTGCCTCTCCACAGACCGTGTCTCCACTTCAGCCACTCCCACATTCCATTCCGTCTCTCAGTCCTAGTTACACACCTGTCCCCACTCCCTCATCAGCCTAGCCTGCCATTGGCAGACTGATGATGTGGATTCACTCACACGTTCCTCCGCGGTATCAGTCTGGACGTCGGCCCATAGGCAGAGAGTATGAGAAATCAGAAAATGACCGGGCCAATCAGGGGGCTGCTTTTCACTGTTGTACGGATAGCAGTTGAAACGCAGTCAATGATTGGATCATTTTCTGATTTCTCATCATACTCTCTGCCTATGGGCCGAAGTCCAGACTGATACCGTGGAACATACATGGGCAACTGGCGGCCCGGGGGCCACATGCGGCCCCGACCTTCACTTAATGCGTCCCGCAGGATAATATGGGAATACTGATATTATTATTATTATTGATTTCAGCTGTTACAATTCCAAACATGCAAACATGACCCCGCTTTAATTACTTCAGTCTATATTAGTAGTTAGTTGTAGACTATTGCAATTCTATTATCTTTTTATGTCCAATGTATTCGTATTTAAGTTCATAAAGTTAACATAAGTATAACTAAATGCATTTGAAATTAAATACAAATGTAACTTTTCAGTATTCCAATTGAAAAATAGCAAAATAAAAAATGTGGATTCCAATTCAAAAATAGCAAAGATAGCAGATCTTCAAGCTCAAAACGCGTCGCACTGCGAGGCGTTTTGAGCTTGTAGATCGGCTATTTTTGTTACTTTTGTATGACATAGAATGGCGAATATAGAATGGTATATGCAATGTGGCCCTCTGGAGTGAGTGTGGAAATATAGTGGCCCTCTCCATCATCAAAGTTGCCCACCGCTGCCGTGGAGGAACGTGCGAGTGAATCCATGTCATCAGTCTGCCAGGCTATCATCAGCCCAGCAGTGCCATGCCCATTACCAACCTGTGAACACTTCTCTAATAAACCTGCTGACTATAAAACTGGACTCATTCCATACATGCACTGTCCGTAGATCGTTCCTGTGATCTGCCTTGGAGTATATATATGTATACATATACATATATATGTATGACCATCTTATATATATATATATATAGATAGATACATAGATAGATAGATAGATAGATAGATATATGAATGACCATCTTATATATATATATATATATATATATATATATATATATATATATATATATATATATATATATATATATATATATATATATATATCTGACCATCTTATATATATATATATATGTATGACCATCTTATATATATATGAATATATATATATATATATATATATATATATATTTGTGTGTGTGTGTGTGTGTGTGTTTCACTTTTTCTTTTCAAGATCTTTTTGAAAATAGCAGATCTACAAGTGAGCTTGTAGATCGGCTATTTTCAAAATAGCAATGTACTGTATAGGTTAGACAGGCGGGATTTCAGAAAAAAGGCCTTCTATAAGGAGTTTAGAGGCATTTTGGGGTAAAAGTGGGGTGCTAGGCCATTTTACATAAGTCAAGGGTGCTGAATCTGGAAAACATGGTACCCAAGCAAAAACCCTCTAATTTGCATGTGGCTGCCAATGTTGCACTACTTTTTCAATAACTCTATAACAAAGCAAGCAAAACTAACAAATAATGTGTCTGTTCTTAGGGTCAGACAATGTGTGTAAGGTATTTTTAATCTAATTAGTGGTAAGATTACTCCTAAAAATGCAAATTAGAGGCCACCCTTACAGAAAAGGGTTTAGTACTCAAAGGGGTCCATACGCATCCCCCTTATTTTCTTACACAATATTTGTCTTCTAGCCTGTGCGCTTTTGTAAATGCATTACAAGAAAGAAAGGTAGAAAGAAAGAGAGAATATATATAGGCCTAATACAGTTTAATAAATTGCAAAAAATTGAATTCCCAGTGGTGTACTGTATGAAAGGTGTGATACACCAACTACATGTAGTTGCCTTGTCACTGCAGTAAAGACTACAAAAATGAGCTTATATGGTGTGTTCACTCTTTTGAGTTGAATGGATGTTTTTCATTTGTACATTGTTGTATCTATGAATTATTTAACAATTGCCTTTTCTTTTGCACATTTTTCTTTTTATGCTTTATTTTGTAACTACTATTGAAGGAGCCTGAGTGCCTTAGAGCCAGTTGAGGGCCGGTTCACCTTGAGGGGAGGGAGGGGTGCCACAGTAATCTGCAGGTAAAGTGATGAGGGTCACAGGTGTAACGAGCCATGGCTTGTTACACTTCTGACCCTTCTCACAGGTTATGATTAACACACAGGGGGAGATTATGTTTTTTTTTTTACCATTCTCTTTATTTGCATCAAAAAAACGTTGCTGTGATTCATGTTACACACAATAAATGTGAACCTCATACAGCAGCAGTTTCAGTTTAGACATTAAGTTATTTAACGTGTCAAAAACGCTTTCCCTGTGCCCAGCCGAGTGGCTGAATGTGTGTTCAAGATGGTCACTAGCACTACAACTATATTAATTTTTTCTCGCAAAATCAGTTTTTGTTACAGCAAAATAACTGTGTGAGCGTTATACATATCTTATACAGGATAAACACTTGAAATTGGAAGTGATGACACAAAGAAGTTAACCGGAACACTGCAAAATAGAAGCTGATAAACGGGTATAGTCATCCAACCGGTTTCACCTTAATATAAATAACATTGTTTATAACAGGTCTAGCTTTGCACACCAAAAAACAAATCAAAGGAACAGTTTTAACGTTCTGACATCTGTCCACTAGATGGTGGACTTTAACCACATAATCATTCGGTTCTGTGTGTCTCAGCATTTTACATGGGTTACTTTGATATGAGTTAGACTCTTAACTCATATTGCTGAGCATCTATTGCTCTAACTGTTAGAGCAATGTTTGTCAACCTTTTCAGGCCGTGACCCCCCATAATAATCATATTTGAACTGGGGACCCCCCACCCTGACAAGCACTTGGAATGTAGGAGTTGAGGCATTACATTTAGTATGACTCGGTTCCACAGATAAATATTGTGAAAATAGCCAAACTACAAGCTCATAATGTGTCGCGTTGTGAGCTTGTAGATCGGCTATTTTCAAATTGCAAAAGCATATACAATAGGTCTGAAGTGGTTTTGTAATAATAATCAAGAAGAAATTAAAGTTTTCAAATAATTATAGTGGAGTAAAAGTACAGTATTTGCATTTGAGATGTAATGGAGTAGAATTATTGAAAATTAGAAGTAGGCCTACTCCAGTAAAGTAAAAATACCTCAAAATTGTACTTAAGTACGGTACTTGAGTAAATGTACTTGAGTAAATTAACTATTTCATTGACTCATTGTACAGTATATGTTAACAGATCATCGTGTAGCTGTCTCTTGTGGACTTGCTGTACCTTTTAGCTGTCAAGAACCGTTCAAATAGAATCACTTTTTCTATATTAATTTACGTAGTTAAATTGGTCAGGGATCTCATCAACAACAACCTAAATCTACCTACTGTATACAGCTCATTATTTGTTGGTCGATTTATTTCACTGCAATCTGGGAACACATTCCTCATTGTAAATGGAGAGGGACACGTCAAATATGGCTGGTATAGTTCATTGTCCACATGTTGACAAAAACATACATTACTTAATTTCACAACTGATACCAACTTTTTGTTATGTTTTATAGCTAGAAGTTAGAACACATCTAATTTTCAAATTCTCTTGTGACACAGTCACAGAGATCTGGTGAAATGATTACTGTTCGCTTTGTCTCTTGTCATCACTGCCAGTGTGAAGAGATGAGCAGCTGTTTCCTTCCATGGACTCAGGTTCAGAATAACACAACAAAAGTCCTTTGGACAAAAGAGAGCAAAATGACAAATAAAGTTATTTAATGTCAAACCCAGATGCAGAGAGAGAGAGAAGACAGACTAAATGACAGAGTGACAGCAGATCAAACTGCCTTCTTCTGAATGGGATGAATATTCATTTGATATTCGACAAGAAATTATACATAACATAAAGTACAAACAATATGGAAGCATTTGACCATATCTATCAATTCAGTCTCAATCTACTTCCAATTAATATTCAAGTATATTTGACATTATAACTACATTCATAATCACTAATCACCTACCTGCCAAATATCATGGGGTTGGGGGTGTGGTCATCTTGTAATGTGAGACATTAAATTCTCCATGGTGAAAAGACGATTGAATGTACTGCTCCTTTAAGAAGACAGGACACGGGGTGGGAGGGGGTTGGGTGCTGTTGTTGCGGAAGAGAAGCCGGGAGAAACAAAACAGTGAGACACCCTATGAGACACTCGATAAGTTTCGTTGCGTTGCGTACCAAGAAATGTGTTAAGTTTCGTTTCTTGATGTTTGAGTTTCGCATTAAGGTAATGGTGAAAGGATACTGAGTTGGGACAACAACAAAAAAACACAGTAGACCTATAAAACAACAGATACATCAGTAACAGTGATCATTGACAGAGAGTGATCTGATGTGACTGCAACCTGACTGTTCTCTCATAAAACCACGACACTGGACTGAGGTAATTATTTGATTGGATTTAATTGTTATTTATGATTATCTTTGTCATCAAGTTCAACGTAAAGGGCAAAATTTGCCCTTTACGTTGCCAAACTGTCAAATAATATAAGAGGCAAAAAAATAAATAATTGCAGATCTACAAGCTCACAACAACGCCTCGCATTGTGAGGCGTTATGAGCTTGTAGATCTGCTATTTTCACAATATTTATCTGTGGAACAGAGTCAAACAAAATGTAATGCCTACCATTCCAAGTGCTTGTCAGGGTGGGCGGTTCCCAGTTCAAATATGATTATTGTCAAAGATATTTGAACATGTAAACATTAACTAATGTGATATAATATGTTTGCATTTGAAAAATGCAAATGCAGGACATTTGTATGTCGTCCTGCATTTGCATTTTTGTAATGAAAAATGAAAACTTTGCTCATCGCATTGTGCCGGGTTGTGAGCTTGCGATCTGCAATTTGCAAAAAAAGTGGTTGTTTTGCTGCTATATTAACACATTTAGCTGGGGACGCTGGTGTATTGTGTCTAGACATGATTGGTTGTTCTGAATGTTCGTAGGCTAAGGATCTAGGCAACCTCTCTCTCTCTGTCTCTCCGCCCAGCTCAACTTTAAACAGGAAATAGAAACCATTGTATTAATCAGGAATCTTGTATCTGACACTGTGTGGTACAGATCAACTACAAAGTCAAGAATTGGACCTTGTACAGACATCAGGATTAATGACAGGTGAGGAATTAAACACATGCTTGATAGTGTTACAGTGTAGCCTACAATAGAACTGTATGACTGTACATTATAATACTATAAGATGAAATATGTTTTAATATCTTCATTAAATACAAATGTTGCTTATTGGAAGCAGTTTGTGAAGTGAATTAATATCAGTTTTTGTGTTGGTTCAGAACGGGCCAATAGGGGATGACGATACGCATAGTAAACAGGACCTGTGGTGACGTGACAGACCTTAAAGGGGGGACACCACCACAATCTATCTTTGCTTACCTTGTGGAATAAAGTCACTTTGACGGGCACTCTGAAGACCATGGAACCAACGATGAAGAAACAAATCGAGGGAATCGAGATGTTCGACAGTCCTACTAAAGGACGAGGTCTTCGGGTGACCAAACCGTTCAAAGTCGGAGAACTTATCTTCTCCTCCCCGGCGTACTCTTACGTCCTCAAAGTTGAACAGAGGAGCTACTACTGCGATTTCTGCTTTGCTAAGTATGTATTTATGTGGCATGCATGCATATTCTAACTTGTTATTTCCTTTCTGTGTGCATTAACAGGCCTACGGTATGTTGTAGGCTACGCTACGCATCCGAATGATTAGTGCAGTCTTTACACATGCGTAATGGGAACATCAATAGTTAGACCACTACTACCCTACAGTTTATTGTACTGTATCAGTTCATTTAATTCAGTTCCTGACAGTCCAGCACATGTTCAACAAACACGAATAGCATTCAATACAGACCACACTCACTGCTTCACTGTCAAGCCAGTTCATTTGTGAGTGAGGGACTAACGCAACTACTTTGCGGTAACTAATAACGTAACTAGTTACCTTTTCCCATTCAGTAACGCTAAGTTACTGTGATTTAAATGGGTGCGTTACTGCGTTACATTATGTGATCCAACTGTATAAGAAGGCTTTTGATATCACAAAAACATAAAATAAAAAGGAAAATAATACTAGATTATTATTTTAATTTTTTTTAAAGCAGAGGTGACATTTTAAACTTGGGATACCAGGTTTTTGATTGATTGAATACTTTATTCGTCAAAAATGTTAACGCAAAACAGTCATGGGGACTTGTTTCCATTGTGGTCCTATGTATGTAAATGTAGGTGAAATTAACAATTTAGTAGAATGGGAAACTATAGAAATAATCTTGAACAATAGTAGAACCTACTGTAGCAATAATATAGACTCCCAGGAATAGCTGAGAGCTACATTTTCAAACCGTCATTGGCAGCAGTAAGCTACTTTTGTGATATGTTTTAAATGATTGATGATATTTGTTCCTCTATAGAAGATTTCTATTAATTTCATCATAAATTGTCATAACTTGGGTCACGGTGGCACAGTCGGTAGCACTGTCGCCTCACAGCTAGAAGGTCCTGGGTTCGATTCCCAATAACTTCCACATTTTGGACAGGCAACAAACTGATCCGTTCGAGACTGCTCCGGGGTTTGGCTTGACTCTGCACAAAGCACAGTGGAAGCAACCCACCTCAAAGCTGCGTTTAGACGCTGTTCTGTTGTCCCTATACGGCAACTTGCTATAAAGTGCTGCTGATATGCACTGTTTGGGATGATTGAATTGACGTTGGGCTGTTGTGTTGTTTGGTGGAGCAGACAGCTGGTCTACCATAACCTCAGCTCTATTAATACTAGTACTACAGAAGTATTCAAAGTCTGTGGGCTGTGCTGTTTACAATGGGAGGAACACCTGCAAACAACTGCTTCTGCTATTTCTCTGTTCTGAGACAGATTTCACATCATTCCTGTGTTTTTGGTATGAATAATGTGTATTCATATTATATTATATTATATTTTATTATTATTGTTATTATTATTATGTATTTATTTTTCTTTCACACATTTCTCTATGTTGCGTTGCAAGTTAATCTGGTGCACTGGAGTACCTAAGCACAATGCTATCTAGGTGTGCGTGTGTGCCTGCGTGTGTGCGTGCTTGTGTGTGTGTAAACAATCAATATATCCATCCAAGAGGATGTAAACACATTTGTTGTAACATGCTGCTCATTAAAACATAATGTTTGTTCATTCATAGGAAACCTGAAAAAGAAGACTTGAAGAAATGTGTAAAGTGCAAGAAAGCCTTCTATTGCAATGTCAACTGCCAGGTAGGAAACGAGTGGATGAGGAGGAGGAAGAGGAAGGGGGTTAATGACTGCAGGAATTTGTATTTATTTATTTATTTACCAGGGACAGTGCACATTAATCAACATGTCAGTTTTCACGTCGACGTAAATGAGCCAGAGTTATTAGTTAATTTTCATCTGAAGTTGCTCACATTATTCCTCTACCATCTGATTGTTAATTTGTTCTTAAGTTACTTTTTTGATTGATTGATTAAATACTTTATTACTAGACAGAAATGTAAACAGCTGTGCATGGTACAGTAAGACATTAGGCTAAAAGGATAACACAAAAAGGTCCTGGGGACTTGTTTCCTTGTATGGCTTTGTTTCATATCTGATACAGAACACTTCTGATTGAGTGTAAAACAGAAACATAGAATGGAATGTGATTGATCACACATGGAAGTTCACCTTTGGTTTCACTGTGGATCAATTAGAAACAAAACCCAGATTTTTGGGTCCGATGCTGATCTACATTTCTGAGCGTCCTAGACCACCGATAACGTAGATTTAATTTGTCTAATCATTTAAAAAAAAGTTTATATTTGAGAACATTTAGCTTATAAGCTAAGAAATACATGTAAATACACACAAATAACTGTTTGACAAGATAGGTTTAACCCATTAAGACCTGAGGCCGATTAACACATTGAATGCCAAGAACGCATATATGCGTTCTTTGCGTTCTTTTGAATCCATCACTTGTGTGCCAAGAACGCATATGCGTTTTTTGAAAAATAATAAAAATCTAAATTTGACCCAAAGACCAAGGAGATATGATTTTTTGAAGATTTAGACTCCCATCCACTTCCTTGTTAACTTAAAACTTAAAAATTCTGTATCTCGGCTCCTGAGTACTTTTTTTTTCTCAATGAAAAATCTCTGGCACAAAACAGCTAAAAAATCTGAAATAACTCTGGCATTCCAACATTTTTTTCCTAAATCCTAACGCTTAAAAAAATTGTTGTATTCAAAGATTTGCACAATTTTTCAAAAATTGCAGATCTACAAGCTCACTGCACTGCCACGCTATGAGCTTGTATATCTGCTGTTTTTGAATAGCCAAAGAAATCTAAAAATGACACGGATGCGTTCCCGGTCTCAATGGGTTAAATTAAGTAAACTTAAATTATGAAAAGAACAATTCATTTGAACGATACAATTAACAAGAAAACAAGTCAATATACACACATGAACTGAATGTCATTTTATTTAACCACTCAGGCTAAGCCCTAAGTGGCTATGACCACAGTAGACATGCAAAGATCTGATTCAGGTGGAGAAGAGATTCAGTGGGTTAATAAAAAAATAATAGCTTTGTGTGACATGAAGATATGAGAAGAGGGTAAGGAAGGACACAGGTCAGTCAAGGACAGGACTAGTGTTGTCCTGTCGTGTGTTGACTTAGCATTGTGTTGAGTGGCATTACTGGCATAGCACTGTACTGTACATAGCATAGCTTAGACGCCCTATAGAGCGTCGCAGTTCCCGCCCACTTCCTGTTTTTTTTGGTGCCGGAAGAAAAAACTCAATGCATTTTTCCATTGACATTTCCAAAAATATTTATATCTATTAATTTAAGCCTCGAATCAAGCCATCATGACATGACATGAATCATGACCATAAACGTTTGATTCTGTGATTTTTTTTTTGTTGAAAACGGCAAAACAAAGGGTATTTATTAAATATAGTATATCATATAATTAAATATAAAATAAAAAAAAATCACAGAAAAAAGCGTTTTATGGTCATGATTCATGTCATCTCGTGATGGCTTGATTCGAGGCTTAAATTAATAGATATAAATATTTTTGGAAATGTCAATGGAAAAATGCATTGAGTTTTTTCTTCCGGCACCAAAAAAAACAGGAAGTGGGCGGGAACTGCGACGCTCTATAGACCAACTGTTAAGCAGTATTTGTGGGCGAGTTTAATTTTGGCGTTACTGTGTGCCAGGCAACATGCATTGCTTGTAGGGTTAATTTCGTGTGTGTGTGTGTGTGTGTGTGTGTGTGTGTGTGTGTGTGTGTGTGTGTGTGTGTGTGTGTGTGTGTGTGTGTGTGTGTGTGTGTGTGTGTGTGTGTGTGTGTGTGTGTGTGTGTGTGTGTGTGTGTGTGTGTGTGTGTGTGTGTGTGTGTGTGTGTGTGTGTGTGTGTGTGTGTGTGTGTGTGTGTCAGAAAGGGGACTGGAATATGCACAAGCTGGAGTGCTCAGCAATGCTTAAGTATGGTCCGAAATGGTGTCCATCAGATAGAGTCCGCCTGGTGGCCAGGATCCTTGCCACAAAGGTGAGTGTGTGGTCTTTCTTGATTTTTTCCCCCAACACTTCCTATTTATGAAATACGAGTTGTAGAGTATATTGTAGTCTCGCGAGCCAGACTGTTGCCAGACACTCCCCCGCTAACACCCAAAAACTCAGGAAAACATCATACAGGAACAGGTTCAACATGACGAGAAAGTCTACTTGAGTGTCAAAACAGATAATTATGTACATGATGAGTGATTAATGAAGGGCATGACAGGATTGAAAGGAATGCAGTGTCACAATAGTTTGATGCAAAGGTGCCTAATTCTGATCAGAGGTGAGGAGGAGGTCTGATGGTGAGGCTGTGGATCCATGGATTATGATTGTGGAGTGTTATTGTAGTTATTGTTATTATTGAATTGAAACTCTTTTTCTTAATTGACGATTATCAGCTCTACTTGTCCAGTTCTGCCCTCCTTTGCCTCAGTGCTCCTTCTCAACAGATGACATGCCATCTTGTTTTGCTCTTTTCCTGCACCATTTTTCACTGTGGTCACTCACATACCGTTGACTTTAATTGTTTCATTGTCTGACACACCTCATACAATCCCTAATCCATTGTCTTAGAAAAAAATACTATCCCACAAAGGATTGAATGCACATTTTGACATGTTCAGGGAATTAAGGCAGCTATTCGCAAACATTACTTCTAGCTGTCTTGTTGTCCTCACCTGATGCAAGCATGTACGGTACAATACCACAAATATCCTGCAACATATCAATGAGCATGTCATCCCGACACTTTATGAGTCACCAAAATAATTCAAACACATACAAAATTAATGAATAAAAATGTGCCACGGACTTGGACATAGACAAGTCTAGCCGGACATGTTTGTCCATGTACGGACATGTTGATGACCCCTGTCTGAGTGGAAGTTCATGATAGCACAACATCATAAATGTATTTTGGCCTTAAACCATTCAGTGCTTTATAAACCATCAGTAGCATTTTGAAATCAGTTATTTGACAATTCTTCTTAATATTATCACTTAAGGACATGAATGATATGTGATGGGTATAAGTACCTTATGATGAACTATCTGTAATTATTGAAATGATTTGTACTAACTGCTTTATATGGAAGAACCTTTCTGCATTATTTGTTTAAATAAAGATTAAGAAGTGTAGAATTTTGGCCAATGCTTAATTTCTTGCAAATGCTTCTTTCTACAGAAGGCACAGAAAGAAAGATCTTCATCTGAGAAGCTTATACTGATGGAAGAATTACGTAAGGGATCACTCAACATAAACACACACACATGCACACACATGCGTACATTCGCCATACAATCTGTGTTAATTTATGTAATTCATTTGTAACTAAGAGAGAGGAAAGATGTAGCCAAATGCAGGCATGCAATGCTCATTTGGTATGTTCTTGCACTCTATTTCAATGACGTGACGCACACGTCGCTTAACACCTGCACTGCAAGTCACACAATGGACAATTGATATGCATCTAGGCTTATTCCTATGTTAATTCGCTAGGTGTGAGTCGGGAGCCTTTGAAAACTTTGTTGAGGTGTGAATTTAAAGTAGTTTTAAATCTATGCGTGTGCCTGCGTGTGCTCCTGGTCAAATAGGTTCCGGCACGGCGTGCAAGGCCGTCCAGTGAGCATTGCACCCCTGGTCAAATGGACCCTTACTGGTCCATTCGGTTCCATTCATACACTCTCAAGAGTTGAATTAACAGGGAAACAAATGGATTTACCGCTTCAAGGAGGGGTGGGCAATTTTCCAAGGCTGCTGTGACCATTCAGTGCCAGACAGTGAAAACCACCATTGCTTTTACGTCTTATAGAGAGTACGCACGTGCATCACTTTTCCACTGGGACACGCCCCCCTCTTCTATAATGAGTGGTAAAACATTGAGCAGCATAGACCATATTCACACGGCGGCCATGTTTCTATGAAGTCAATGAAAGTAGCCACCCCGGGTGGCGGCACTTTCAATGTTAAATTCCAATATGGCCACCGTGTGAATATGGTCTATGGAGCGTTGGAGTTTGGTAGCGCTCGTTGGAAATCACGGTCCTGCGTACCACCTGTTTGTAAATTGCACATAATGCAGGAGGCAGCAGGACGTTGCGTTATTGAAAACGAGCGCTTCCAAACTCTGACACTTAAATTATCACCTGCACAGAATGTATTGACAGAAAGTAGCTCATAACATGTCTACTGTGGATTTTTATGAAACTAAAACTTTGCAGATAGAAAGAGGATTATTCAAGCTTTCCGTACAGCTGCCATGTTGGCAGTTTTGGGAAGTAACGGATTACATGTAACGCCGTTACGTAATCAGAGTAAATAAAAATGGTAACGGTAACGTCTTACAGTACATTTTAAAATGTGTAATCTGGATTACAGTAACGGGGGTGTTGTAACGGGGGTTACAGGCCGATTACATTCTCTCCTTCCCCTCATCAATTTTACAAACAAGTGATAAATTATTATAACACCAAACAACCACCCGCAAGAGCGCACACTCCGCACAGACTGCAATGGATGCGTGGAGACGGCCAGGACGCACAGCCCACCTCTGTCAATACGGTAATGGTAGACACCAGTTCTCTGGTTGAGATTCAACATCAAGTGAAACGCTGCACATAACCACTGGTAGGTTTGATTTCAAGCCTATATTCCAGCTTATAATGCGTGGAAGCCAAATAACACTTTTGACAGAGAGAGGGGGGGAGAGAGAGAGCATGAGAGAGCTCGCGCGGGTGCGCGCGAGAGCGAGAGAGAAACCCCGACGTTGGATCAACAGCAATACAAAGTAATAACTGCAAACAGATTCAAAGTTTAGGCTATCAATATCGTACAAAAGTATAGAGAAGCTGTGATCTCACCGCTCTGATGGACAATAAATAAATAATCCTTTTGCAATCCACATCCATGTTCTCTTCGTGTGTCAACAATGATTCAAATGGGAAGTTTATTTCAGCAGATAGAATGTAGTTTGACATAGTTTGAGCCGTTTTTGCTGCGCAGCTCCTCGTTTAAGTTAATTGCCTTCACCTGCTGTGCTGCTGCGCAACACGGCAGATCTCCGCCAGGCCAGGTGGCCCTACCCAGGCCCATGAAATTCATAGGCAGTCATAGTAGCCAATTAGAATGAAATCTGCTCAAACTGACTCATACACTGATACAGAACCATATATAGGCTAAATATTGTCACTGTCGGTTGGGAAAACTGTTCCTTTTATTTTAAAATAATTTCAAATGGTGAAAAAGCCAATCTACAAGCTATAATTATTAACAATTAAGAAATACTATATTTTAAATAGTGGACAAATACAAAAAATCACACCCTGTGTGAAGTGGGCGGTGTCTTGCTAGCTAATCACAATACTGAATGGAGTCGATCAATCATGTACAAAGGATAAATACATTTATTGAAACACTCTTTATGATGGACAAAACCATAACTTGAAAAAAACAAAACTTTTGTTTTTTTCAAGTTATGGTTGCTTATATAGGGCTATGCACATGTGTCATGTGACACTGGCCAATCACAGTCCTGAATAGGCTGTGATTGGCCAATCACAGCGCTGGATAATTCTACTAATTTCCTGGGCCCAGATCACAGCGCAGGAAAATGTACATTTTTCCAAATCTCACTTATAGGGGCGGTTTCACCGCCCAAAAATAGGGGAAAATACATAAAATCTCTAATCTGTGATTCTAATGTGATTAATGTGACCCCTACAGTCAGTGAAGTCCAGAGCTGAATGTGACAAATATTGAGACCAATAGGCTATAACCTAATACATCATTTTATGAAATAAATGGGTTATATTTCACAGACAGTTACACTATTCTTGTACTATATTAAAATTAAATCATCCTTAACCTTCAAGTTAAATTCATTATTTCCGTGGACTTA
This sequence comes from Gymnoscopelus braueri, assembly GCF_963280865.1. Classification (NCBI taxonomy): domain Eukaryota; kingdom Metazoa; phylum Chordata; class Actinopteri; order Myctophiformes; family Myctophidae; genus Gymnoscopelus; species Gymnoscopelus braueri. The sequence continues at coordinate 45,901,799 of NC_137617.1, forward strand.
AAAATCATCGTTTTATTTGATGGCCTTCTTGCCCTGGCAATTGGCCTTTGTGCCCTCAAAAAATTGACAAAACCAAAGGCCAAGTGGCCTTGCCACTAAAATGACGAAATTCCAGGCCTGCTGTCAATGGTAAAACTTGTTTTATCTAATACAATCAGATCGGACCTTTCTGTTTGGATGTATGGGCTGTCAAGGCCAGAAAGTTGTTTTTTTGCCACTCAGTAGGCATTTCCGCATAACTTCCGGGTACGATGATGTCATGCGCATAGCCTCTGTTAAGGGCAATTCACACAGAGCACTATAACTATAACTACATGTATACAAATATAGTTTACATTGTTTTAAAGTCAAGTGGATGGCAGAGTTCACACCTACTATAAAAAGAAATACAATGGTTAACGATATAGTTATAGTTATCTTTATAGTTATAGTGCTCAGTGTGAATGGCACTTTAGGCTGCCAATTAGAATAATACAAGCATAGAATAAGGAAATAATTCAATAATGAAACCTAACAAAGAACAAGTCAATAATATAATATGAATAATAAAGGTAAGATACATTCTGACTACCTGATATACTATATTTAATAAATACCCTTTGTTTTGCGGTTTTCAAATTTTTCACAGAATCAAATGTTTTATGGTCATGAATCACCAGGAACCTGGATGGCTTGGTTCCAGGTAAAGGTCTTCACAGGTAAAATATAAAGACCCGTACCCAAATGGACCCGTGAAAAACTTACCCGGAACCAAATGGACCCGGCCCATAGTCAAATATGAAGGACCGATACCCGAATAGACCCGCGAAAATATTACCAGGAACCGAATGGACCCGGGCCATTGTTAGAAATCTGAGTTCCGGACCCGATCATTACCGAGAGCTGTCGGACCCCGACCCGTATAGAACCGTGACATACAAGAACCGAACCCGTACATAACCCGAGACCCCGAAATACCCGAACGCAAAATTGTTTGCTAACGTCATAACTAGTTGTAGTTGTCCAGCGTTAAATAAGACTTGTTTCATACTTTCTTACCTAAATGTATAGCCTCCATGGTTGTGATGTATAATCCCAGTCAATGCTCATTGGATAGTTTATAAATACAAAATAAATCCACGTTCTAGATGTGTGTAGTCCTTCTTCATTGCCAACTATAATCCATGTTAATTTCTAATGTTAAACAACATTTAATGTTGTTTAACATTATAATTGGCTTTGGAGTTTCCATTGTGCTTTGCGGAGCATACCGGGTAACAACACGCTATCAACTCTACTGTTTTACCATTTTGAACCATTAACCAAAGCATTGCGTTAATCGACAATATTTGATATAACTGGCGTATAGAAATGAGTGGGTCACATGTGAAAGGATCGGCGATGTGACATCACTGACGAATCCTTGCTATCTTTAAACCAACTTCGAACATGGCGTAGCGTCCGTGCTACTTCCTTGTTGCATAGTGACATCACTGTCGAATCCTTGATGTCGAATTCTTTGCTTGTGGTAGTGAAACACTAAACAGGATTATTATTTCATATCAACATTCAAGTACAACTATCAGAAGATGTAACTCAGGTAAAGTAATGCGCCACTCTGCAAGTTTAACTAAAGTTTTACACCTGTCCAAAGTTGTTCCTAATACAGACAGAGCCTTCGGTCAAGTCGATCATCAAGGCTAATGCAGACATAAAGATTTTTAAATCATCCTATCCTTGTTAATATATCGCCATTTAGGTCAATGGTATAACATTATGTAGTGATATAATATAAATAGCAGCCAGTCATTGACTGCGTCACTGCCAGTCTGTCTTCTGACTCTGAGCGACCCCCCTCCCTCCCTCCCTCCCTCCGTCCACTCGAGTATTAGTGGAACCGTCCATTTCACAGTCTGAGCCCGAGAACCCCCGCTCGCCGGGTCCACTCGAGTATTAGTGGAACCGTCCATTTCACATTCTGAGCCCCGAGACCAGAGACAAACTGAAACGGTTAATTCCGACCCGGACCCGGAGTCACTTCTTGTGAATGGACCCGGACCCGGGTCGGAACCCGGGTATTTCGGGTTTCTTTCTAGGGTTTCTTTCTAGTTCCAGGCTTAAAATAATTTATATAAATATTTTCGGAAAGACTTATGGGGTTTTGATTTGTGGCACCACAAAATGGCCGCCACTGCCATGCCATATAGGGTTAAAGTGGGTAATACAGTGGAGCAGTGCATTAGTGTAACCTGTCTATTCTGTATTTATATTCTTTGCACACAATCTTTACACTTTCAGTTCATTAACACTGTGTATTTTACTGTGTATTTTGAAAACCAGATGTGGGCGACGAGAGGAAATCGATTTACGAGGCTGACATTGCCGGCCTGCATAAATTCTATTCCAAACACCTGGACTTCCCTGATCACCATGACCTGCTTTCACTCTTCTCCCAGGTAGCCACTGTGAAAACACACACACACACACACACACACACACACACACACACACACACACACACTGCCAGTGTGAACTCAACAAGATCTGCATCTGGCTCTCCGACAACAAACTATCATTACACCTGGGTAAAACTGAATCCATCCTCTTTGGGTCCAGTCCTAACCTTAGCAAGGCTGAGAGCTTCACGATCAAAGTGGGTGATGATGTTATCACAAGAAAGGAGGAAATTACCTACCTGGGTTCCATCTTGGAGGCAAACCTCTCCGGTAACAAAAACGCTGAAAGAGTGATCAAAAAGGTTAACCAAATAAACCGCTTTTTGCATAGGATTGGACGTCTAGTCAGTAAGAATACTCTGAAGATTCTTGCAGGGGCCCTCATACAAGGTTATTATGATTATGCATGCACTTCATGGTATCGCAACACCTCCAAGGCCTTAAAAACAAGGCTCCAAACATCCCAAAACAAACTAGTGAGGCTACTTCTTGGCCTCAATCACAAAACCCATCTAACCCCTGCTCATTTTGCTAGGATTGGATGGCTTAGGGTTGAGGACAGAGTACAGCAACTTGCTATGGGCCTGGTCTTCAAGATACACCACAACATTGGGATCCCCCTGTATTTGTCTAAATACTTCCTAAATGTTAATGAAGTCCACGATCATAACACCAGAGGCAGCTCCACAAATCATGTTCAACCCAGATTTGGCTCAACAAAGGGAATGAACTCGTTCTCATGCTATTCATCAAAAATGTGGAATGCCCTACCAAAAGGAGTAAAGGAGTGTAAAACCCTACTCACTTTCAAAACTGCCCTAAAGATACACCTTCAGGAGGCTGCAATTCGAAAATGGCCCCTGTCTAAGTCTTAACCTACCCCCCTACCCCCCCCCCATTTATTTTTCTTCTCTTGTACATTTTTCTTTACTCTTCATACCAGTAACCTGTAAGCTGATTGTACGACATTCTGTATAGTTTTTGTGTATATGTCGTCATGATTTGTGTGCATGGGGATCTCATCTTAAACAAGCTCAGTGCTTAATGAGTCTCCCAGTTTAGTAGACCTTGTATTGTGAATTTGTACTTCCATGTACTGATGTTCTCATGTCTTACTAAATAAAGTACATCAATCAATCCACACACACACACACACACACACACACACACACACACACACACACACACACACACACACACACACACACACAGTTGTTGTCCAGCGGAAACCTTGTATGTCGAAAACTGTTACTTTACAGGAAATGGGGGGGGGGGGAAATAACCTGTGTTCCAGTGAATACAATGTAGTCATACTTTAGTCACAAGCTCTTAATACTGTCCATTGGTTCAAAGTTTATTAAACCCATGGACAGTTGAAACCCACTTTCAACCTGGCATGTAAAATCAATAGCTGATCTACAAGCTCACATCACAATGCACATCACTGTGAGCTACAAAGAAAAAAATAAATATGGAGATACAAGGTTTCTGCCAGACAGTAACAATATACTGTGCCCCCCCCCCTTTTTACTGTCTGCTACTTTGATACAGAATAGCATTAGTACACACTGACCACTTTCTCACCTGTCCAGCACTCATGGATTCTGCAACAATCTGCCGACCATTTCTCAACTAACTCACAGCAGATCAGATCATTAACACATTGGGTGCCAGCATTTTTTCATAACAACTTACGTTGGGTGCCAGCATTCTCCACATTGACTGCGCTTTGCTGTTTAAGGCTCTAGACTCCACGAGGAGCAAATCCATGTAAAAAAAAACATCCATTCATGTTGCGCGATGACCCTGGCTACAGCCTGGAACGATAACATTTCACTCGCGAGTTACAATGGGGGGGGATCGCGCATCGCGCATGACCGGTTTTCCCCACCGGAAACAGATTCGGAGATATAGGTGTTTTAAAGAAGGAAATAGACAGGAAGTGGATGGGAGCCATGTTTTTGTTTCCGGTGATCTATCTGGCCTATCCTTCTCAAGATCACAATGGGTACTCCCAGAGCTGCTCTAGCCCCGCCCGTGTGGAGAAAAACGAAAAAAACAAAAAGACATATTTCACGGTCTGGACTGTGTTCGGCACCGGACCGCTACTCTGCGCAAACACGGTTCAGACCGTGTTTGGCACCCGATGTGTTAAAAATGAGAGGAAGAAGAAAATAACGACCAAATTGTTTTCCAACAGGTGTGAATACATTAGCAGGATTAGTGATGATTTCTCTCTCTGTGCTACAGGTTCGCTGTAATAGCTCCGATTTGCATGATGAGGAATTGGAACCTCATATCGGTCGTGTTGTCTACGCTGAGTAAGAACTCACACACGCACTCGCACACACACATACAGAGTTAAACCCTCATCAATGTAACCACTTAACCCTCGTAGGGTCTTCGTGTTTTAGTCACACCCTTATCATGTCAGTAAACCATTAAAAAAAGCTACAGTACTGCAATAATGTGTGGTTGTCACAAAATGCCAGAGTTTTTCAGAAAAGTGTCAGCCCACTGCCAGCGAACCGAGTGATTTTGACTAACCTTTGAAAAATCATAAAATATTTTCCATGATCGCCGTCCTCACGGTGATCCCCTCATTACACGCACAGGGGTCTCGTGCAATCGGTTTTATTATATGATTCTGTTATTTTTTACTAGTGTAGTACGTTTAGGGTCTATGTGTTTTGCAACCACATGTTACCACTCAAATTAAAGCTTAGAATGGTGAGCAGTTTTCTATAGCCATTAGGAACATGTTGGTTCTCAGCACACACTTTCAAATTGGGGATATTAACACATTGGCTGCCAAGATGGCATTGATGCGTTCTTTCAAATCCATCACTTGGTAGCGCTGTCGCCTCACAGCTAGAAGGTCCTGGGTTCGATTCCCGCAGGGGACGCTGTGGGCGCTGGGGGCGTGTTCTCTCCTCCGCGTCATCAGTGCCCATACCCTAGGTGGGGTTGGCGAAAGGGCCTTTCTGTGTGGAGTTTGCATGTTCTCCCCGTGTCTCCTAGGGTAGGTACCCTCACAAAAAAACATGCAGTAATCCTGGTCACTATACTGCCTCCCCCTGGCCAGCCGGGGCGCCTGATGGAGGGGAAAGGAACTGGTTGGAATAACGTGTTCCTTCCACGCGCTACGTCCAACCAGGGAACCTCTCCCTTGTCAGGTGACAAGAAGGTCAGTTGGCTCTCATGCATTGAAGGAGGCATGAGCTCGGCCCTGGCCTCCCTAGGTTGGCAGAGGGAAGGTAGTGCCCAGGATTACATAGACAATTGGCACTGGGTGTAAAAAATAGGGTTACAAAATCGTGGGATAAAAATTTGGGGAAAAAAAAGAATCCATCACTTGATTGCCTAGATCGCATTTATGCGATCTTTCATTTTTGGGGGGAAATTCCACAACGGGCGACCTACCACAGCTTTGGAATGAGCGATCGTGTCTCAGAGAGTAAAAATGTGGATGTGACGTCATTCCAAAAAACGTCACTTCCACCCGCCGCAACGATGGGGTTTTCAGAAAAACAGCTGTAAGGTGTTCTTTTTTTTCCATTGAAAACCACCAGTTTTCAGTGGACCAATGCTCCAAAATGGCGGATCGCAGTTGGAAACTTGTCGTTCCCATGGATACACAGATCCGTCTGCCTGCTCACAAGGACGTTTTCCGTGGGTTTTTTTTTACTCGATGATGGTTTCACAGCGTTTCAAATATCATCGGATTTAGGTAATTATACGCTGGCAAGGGTTATAGAAAACTATGTTTAATATCTTGGCAGTCAATGTGTTAATAGGCCTTATTTTAAAATTATTATATTTGTGTATGAAATCTTGCATTAAAAGGCCATTTAAGCATAATGGACGTTTTGAAGAAGTAAAATCACCATTCCAAACAATTCAATTTGTGCAGAGAAGTGGGTTCATATATGAACACCATTGAAAGTTCTTCATATATTTGTTGTAACAATTTGCCAATGTGACAATATAGGGGTCCACATATTCAACGCATGATAACTGCACTAAGCTACTAGTCTGCAATGGTTATCATGCCAAACTGTGAACTAGAGATGTATACAGCTAGTCAAAAAATCAAACTTAGATTTGCCCACCCATTTGATAATCATGGCTCAATTTTGGGGCTCTGGCTCATGGACTATCTCTCTCTCTCTCTCTCTCTCTCTCTCTCTCTCTGTCTCTGTCTCTGTCTCTGTCTCTGTCTCTGTCTCTCTTTCTCTTTCTCTTCTCTTCCTGTTTACCTTCTCTCCCCATCACCCTCTCTCCCCTCAGTTTTTCCCTCATAAACCACAGCTGTGTACCCAGTGTGGCTGTCACGTACAAGGGAACGACAGCAGAAATACGGGCAATACAGGATATGAAGCCTGGTGATGAGGTGAGGAGAAGAGACAGCTGCACAGGGATGTATTTGTGTGTATGGGGGACACAGTATGTGTTACAAGGGGGTAGGGCAGTGGTTTTCAACCTTTTTCATGTCAAGGTCCATTATTTATTCGGCATTTGAGCTCTCAGACCACCGTTTGATGAGATGATTTAGACTCTCAAACCCAAGCCTTAGAATATGTTGTTATCGTTGGATATGATTTTGTCCACAATTCCGTCCATGCTGCATGTTGGTACCATAGGAGAGATAACAGGCAAAAGTTGATCAAAATACCAATTATTCTTCATTCTCTAATTGTGAAGACTTCTTGTAAATTAAGTGATGCAGATGTTATAATAGTTTAACTCTTGCGAGAGTAAAATTAAACCAATTGTCAATTGTTACCAACTCTCCATCATTTAGCTGAGGACCACCTGGAATCCGCGCTACAGCCAATGAGAGCACATTACAGCCACCGTGACTAGGGGAGGGTCGCTGGACCTGACCACAACAGACAGACCCCCGCATAGTACCGCAATATTACCGTCCAGTCCTGTATTAAGTTAAGCATTATAAAACAGGATGAGAGAGTGAGCGAGCGTGCTCGAGGGGGGGCCGTTTATTTGAGAGGAATTTCACACAGAGAGAGAAAGAGAGACTGAGAGAGCGAGCTCTGTTTGTGTGTGTGTGTGTGTGTGTGTGTGTGTGTGTGTGTATGTGCAGCGTGTGTCTGAACAGTGTTGCCAGATTTTGCGAGAGAAATAAGCAACCAGGTCTATGAAAATAAGCCCAACAAAAGCGACTAGGCCACATGAGCACTTTAAACCTATATACAAATACATTGGATATTTGAAAATAGCCGATCTACAAGCTCATAACGCGTCGCAGCTATTGTTGGCGATCAATCTATAGTGTAAAAAACGATGTATGACAGCCGATTTTAAGAAATGGACTCCTATAGTGTGAAATGCTTAACGATCAGATGACTCCCTGACCACTTTAAAAGTCCTACAGTGTTTACTTGCCCTTAGACACTCCAGATAAAAAACAACTCCTTGACCCCAGAATTAGATGTGGAGGAGAAACCTGAAGTAGTAATCACATGTCTGTGTGTGTTCCTGTGCCTTCCAAAGATGCTGATCAGCTACATAGACATTATGTACCCAACAGAAGACAGAAACAACCAGTTAAGAGACTGTTACAACTTCACCTGTGACTGCCAGGAATGTCAAACTAAGTCCAAAGTAAGTCATGAAAAACAAGACTGAAAAAGAAACCTGACAAAATAGAATGACGTATACAGTTCAGTTCAGAAGTTTTAGTGTCCGGTGACGGAATCTGAATGTGTAAACACAGAGATAAAAATCTTAGAACATAGAGCAAACACTGTAAACCTGGGATTCCCTTTTCAACTCGAGACCCAAAATATACATTTGGTGTCTGCACGGGACCCAAATGTGCAAAAATACATTATTATTATTATCATTAGTCAAGTGAGCCCTATTTTTCAGAACATTTTGAATATTTTTAGAACATTTCTGAGAATCTTTTGAAACATTTTTTAAATTAATAAGCAAACAAACAAACAAACAAACAAACACAATCATCACCTCAACATCACACACAAGAGCACAGCAGTATTGATAGATCATTGATAACAGAATTATCCTAGTTCACAAGCGGATAATGTTCCTCAACTCTAACATGTCATCTTCTCTCCTTGGTCTCAGGATGAGGCCAAGCTCAAAGTGCGTGAGCGGAGTGATCCCATTGGGCCAGACGTCATCAGTGACATGGTCGGCTTCGCTAGGATGACCATTGGACTGTTTAGGTTAGCCATCGAGAGCAAGGAGAAAAATATCCTTACATAAGATGAGGTTTTCACACCCACAACTCCCTGTGTTTCAGGCCATGTGCCTCCTTGTGCTATTCATAGGGCTGTCACGATTACAAATTTAAGTTGATGATTCATTGTCATTGGCTTCGTAATCAAACATTGCACAGGGCAGATAATGACAAATAACTGAAATATACAAATAAATTATTGACATATTTAATACTTTTATTCATGTAAAAAAAAGCAGAAATAGCAGATCTACAAGCTTACAGCGCGTTGTGACGCGTTGTAAGCTTGTAGATCTGCTTCTTTTTATTATTTGAAAATGTGTGAATATTTTTCAAAATGGAAACGATTATGACAATTATGCAAAAATGATTGTGATTATCTCAAATAATTGCGATTCGACGATTATGTACTAATTGTGACAGGCCTAGCTATTGATCGTATAAATAGCTCCAGGAGATATGCTGTACCTGTTCTCGAAAAGCCCTTTTCGCACACTGATCCACATGAGACAACTTGTCCGGCAAGAGCCTCTTTGCTCTGAAAATATTCTCTGAAAACCAACATAAATGTAATTAAATGCATTTAAATTCAAAGTAAAGTAAAAGTAAAAGCTGTTGAATCAACAAAGTATAGCATCCCACCGTTACAAGAGTCTGATTTGAGTACCTTTAACAATAGCTTTTCAGGTTCAGCCTGTGCCATTGCATCCTTAACTCTCTTGCACCCCCTAGCGAGTTGCTGGATATGTGTAAACAGTCCCTGGAGAAGATGGGAACCGTGTTCGATGACTCCAACTTTTACATGGTCCTCGTGATGAACCAGGCCATGGGGGCTTGTGCCGGCATGGGCGATCTGAATGGTGCGATCCACTACGGCGAGAAGATCGCACAACCTTTCAGGTAACATACTACTACGACTGTCAGGAATGGCCTCAAATCTCAAAACTTGGGCCGGGCTATTAACCAAACATATATCAAAATATTTTGGCCTACAGGTTAATTGAATAATCGAGAAGCTTTTTTTTAAAAACGTATATATTTATATCAACGAATCAACGATTTGATTAGATTTTTTTTTTTTGACTATCGATATTTTTAACCCTGTATTATACTTCAGTGTACAATGGTGGCGTACACAAAGAGCGTAAATAGCCAATCTACAAGATCACACGCTTGTAGATCTGCTATTTTCAGTAATATTATGTGTTTAATAATCGTTCATTAATCTTAATCTAGAAATAATCAGGATATTGATTTGAAGTCATAGCCATATCGACCAGTGTGTCATATCGTTATATAATGGCTGTGCAAATCCTCCTTGTCCTGTGCAGTGAGCTGTATCCACCATTCTCTCTGAACGTGTCCAACCTCTACATGCAGCTGGCAGGACTCTACATGGGCGTGCAGAAACCACTCATGGGCATGAGTTATATGAAGAAGGTAATGATTTAGCACACTATAGTCTGAAAGACTCACAGTGGGTTGATGAGCATTTTCAAATACAGTGCATCAGTTACTAGCCTATATATATAATACAGTTACTACTTATCAGCTTATTATGTAGCCACATAGTTGTGAACAAAAGTGAAGAACACTACATTGTGTGTGTGTGTGTGTGTGTGTGTGTGTGTGTGTGTGTGTGTGTGTGTGTGTGTGTGTGTGTGTGTGTGTGTGTGTGTGTGTGTGTGTGTGTGTGTGTGTGTGTGTGTGTGTGTGTGTGTGTGTGTGTGTGTGTGTGTGTGTGTGTGTGTGTACAGGCAATATCCATCATGGAGGTGATTTGTGGGAAGGATCATCCGTTCCTGAAAAAGCTACAAAAACTCCCGGTTTAAACCCAATTTGTACACTTAGAAAGGTGCATGGGGCTTCAAGCTAAAATCAATACATGTAAAAAGGACCGCCCAAAATTATATGTTTTTGTCCACGGACCCCCCCCCCCCCATCTCAAAATATATTGTTCCAAGGACCCCCGAAAGCAAAGATTTGAGTTCAAAATGTGTAAATATATTCAAATATTTTCACATATTTTCACAGTTTAAAAAAAAGAAATAGCAGATCTACAAGCTCGTAGCTACGAGCTTGTAGATCTTGTAAAGAGCTTGTAAAGACGGAGGAGTGTCTCTGCTTCCATAGGGGGGGGAAGCGTGTCACCGTTCTTTAGTTATTGGCTGTTGAATATATCTTGTTCTCGCCAAAAACACAGAAAAAAACAAGAAAGCAGATACAAATGTGTTTTTCTAAATCCTTTAACATTAGATTGGACGGGGCTGGGTTTGTTGTGATCACATTATTTCCGGATCTACTCTTCTCCAGAAGTCATAGGATCACTCATAGGTTGGCGAACAGCGCCATCTAGCATAAACACTGATAACGCGGTTTTGACGTGTTACACGTCATTGGTACTCTGGGCTTTGGAAAAAATGGACGTGTTACACGTCATTGGTACTCTGGGCTTTGGAAAAAATGGACGTGTTACACGTCATTGGCGCGTTATTATGGATCCCACCGCCCCTGCTACTCAGAAGCCCTGGTGACGCACACAAACCCCTCCCGTATGTTTTGATATTTAATCTATGCTTCTATTAGGTCAAACTTGGTCTTGATAGCAAGGAATTTCTCTGCGCTACGTGACCGCAGCAGTACGGTTTCACTGTGGCCACCTCCATTCAGAACGTCACGTTTTATTCAGAATCAGAATCAGGTTTATTGTCACATCACAGGTTTACAAGGTAAAAAAGTGGGTGAAATTAGTTTTTGTACATCGTTCCCATCGCAACGTTATTTCCATAGAAAGAAGAGGGGGGTGGGGGGGGCAAGTGGGAAGGAGATCAAGCAAGAGAACAACAAAAAGGCCTAACAAGTTATCTACATATTTACAATAGTACCTGAGATAAAGGAAAAACTAAGGTGCCTGAGCATAGCAGCAATGTATCTATACTGAGCACAATAAAAAGACACAAAAAAAGTCAGTGCGTTATACATGGGATTAAGGTGCAAAAAAAGTCATTGTGTGTCAACCGCATAATCCACCTAAGGTGGACTGACCCTGGTATAATCCGCAAGTAGCTCCATGAGGGAGAGCAAAAAAAGAAAGTCACTTGTACCTGGTGTAGTCCACAGGTATGTCCAAGGAGGAGCTACGTCCAAGTCATTTGTCCCTGGTATAATCCACAGGTGTGTTCAGGAAGAGCCCAAAAAAAAAGTCTGCGACCAGCTGGACAGTACCGCCTATTGTCAGCCTACTGAACAAGGCTCATGCCTCATTCAGTAGTCTGACAGCAGCCGGATTAAAACTGCACCAGAACCTGGTGGTGGAACTCTTGATACTGCGGTAGGGCCCCTTGCCCGGTCGCGGTCGTTGTAGGGTTTTGAATAGTTTGTGACTTGGGTGGTGCTTGTCCTTGATGATGCGCTTGGCTTTGACCACGCACCGCTTTTTGTACAGTTCCTGGAGCGCTGGGAGCTCGCCTCCCATTATACGCTCTGCCGATCGCACTACTCGCTGTAGGCTGATCTTTTCTCGGGCAGTACAGTTCCCATACCAGGCCGTGAACACAGCCTGTTAGGACGCCTTCAACCGAACTGTTGTAATACAGCCTGAGGATGCGATGTCCTACTCCGAACTTCTTCAGGCGGCGGAGCCAGTACAGTCGCTGCCGAGCTATACACACACACGTACAGTCGGGGTTTCTGAGCAGCGGGTGCGGGGTTGGCCTAGAACTGAGGAGGGATCCATAATAACTCACATGCATAGAACCACTTCCGTTCTACTTCCTTTATCTACATACACCAGTGCAGCGTGGTTCAGCGTAGGGTTGCCTTGTCCGCGTATTATAAGTGTGTTTTTCCTGTAAAGTTGCTTGTAAAAAATGTTGCGGGTTGCGGTTGTTTGGGCTTGTTTATAAAGTGTAGTTGATTCTTTAATTTTTGATTTTATAATTTCTCAAACGGTCCTCAAACATGTGCATGTCAAATTATTGTATTTCTCCGCAGAGCCCCCATGTCTGCCTCTCCACAGACCGTGTCTCCACTTCGGCCCCTCCCACATTCCATTCCATCTCTCAGTCCTAGTTACACACCTGTCCCCACTCCCTCATCAGCCTAGCCTGCCATTGGCAGACTGATGACGTGGATTCACTCACACGTTCCTCTCAGTCTGGATTTTTCGGCCCATAGGCAGAGAGTATGAGAAATCAGAAAATGACCGGGCCAATCAGGGGGCTGCTTTTCACTGTTGTACGGTTAGCAGTTGAAACGCAGTCACTGATACTCTCTGCCTAAGGGCCGAAGTCCACACTGATACCGTGGAGCATACATGGGCAACTGGCGGCCCGGGGGCCACATGCGGCCCCCACCTTCACTTAATGCGGCCCGCAGGTTAATATGGGAATACTGATATATTATTGATTTCAGCTGTTACAATTCCAAACATGCAAACATGACCCCGCTTTAATTACTTCAGTCTATATTAGTAGTAAGTTGTAGACTAGTATTACAATTCTATTGTCTTTTTTATGTCCAATGTATTCGTATTTAAGTTCATAAAGTTAACAGTAAACTAAATGCATTTGAAATTAAATAAAACTGTAACTTTTCAGGATTCCAATTGAAAAATAGCACAAAAAGAAATGTGGATTCAAATTCAAAAATAGCAGATCGGCTATTTTTGCTATTTTTGTGTGACATAGAATGGCGAATATAGAATGGTATATGCAATATGGCCCTCTGGAGTGAGTGTGGAAATATAGTGTCCCTCCATCATCAAAGTTGCCCACCACTGAACGTGAAGGAACGTGTGAGTGAATCCATGTCATCAGTCTGCCAGGCTATCATCAGCCCAGCAGTGCCATGCCCATTATAGATAGATAGATACTTTATTTGTCTTTGCGGAAATTCATTTTGTGCCAAGCAGCCATCAGGATACAAAAAAAATCACAAACACGTAACATAAATACACAATACATAGACAGATCACACAATACATTGACAGTGTTACACAGCTCCTCTCTTACAGAGAGAAAACTAGAAAAGGCCACCAGTCATGATTCAAGAGGCATCACATTACATTTTATGCACATAACTGATGGGGCCTGTTTGTTCAGGAGTCCTATACTTGTAGGGACAAATGATCTTGAAGCCTGCAACATTGGCACTGTGTACCAACCTGTGAACACATCTCTAATCAACCTGCTGCCTATAAAACTGGACTCATTCCACACGCACACTGTCCGTAGATACATTGTCGTTCCTGTAATCTGCCTTGGAGTGTCGTGTTAGTTGATGGGTGCTTCTGAAAGGCTTTGCTACGTTTGACTGTAAGCTTAACTACTGCTTTAATACATCTGTGAATTGAAACTATTCTGCTTGTGGCTTTGCATTTGGGTTCAGTCATTCTGCAAACCGTGACACCCTATCTGGATTTTAAAAAAAATAATAATAATAATAAAAAAAAAAAAAAAAAATATATATATATATATATATATATATATATATATATATATATATATATATATATATATATATATATATATATATATATATATGTGTGTGTATATATATATATATATGTGTGTGTGTGTGTATATATATATATATATATATATATATATATATATATATATATATATATATATATATATATATATATACATATATACATATATATATAATATAAATTCCAATAAATTATAAATTACAAATATTATTTCACTTTTTATTTTCAAGATCTTTTTGAAAATAGCAGATCTACAAGCTCTACAAGTGAGCTTGTAGATCTGCTATTTTTCTTTAAAAAAAAGGCCTTCTATAAGGAGGTTAGAGGCATTTTGGGGTAAAAGTGGGGTGCTAGGCCATTTTACATAATTCAAGGGTGCTGAATCTGAAAAACATGGTACCCAAGAAAATTGTTTAGTTTTTAACCCTCTAATTTGGATAACAAAATGTCTGCCAATTTTGCACTACTTTTTCAATATCTATAACAAAGCAAGCACAACTAACAAATAATGTGTCTGTTCTGAGGGTCAGACAATGTGTGTAAGGTATTTTTAATCTAATTAGTGGTAACATTAATCCTAAATATGCAAATTGGAGGCCACCATTACAGAACTTGAATGTGGTGTATGAAAGGTGTGATACAAATTTGTGATACAAATCAAGTTGCCTTGTCACTGGTGTACATACTACAGAAATGAGCTTATATGGTGTGCTCACTGTTTTGAGTTGAATAGATGTTTTTCATTTGTACATTGTTGTATCTATGAATTATTTAACAGTTGCTTTTTCTTTTGCACATTTTTCTTTTTATGCTTTATTTTGTAACTTCTATTGAAGGAGCCTGAGTGCCTTAGAGCCAGTTGTGGGCAGGTTCACCTTGAGGGGAGGGAGGGGTGCCACAGTATCGGCAGGTAAAGTGAGGGTCACAGTCACAGGTGTAACGAGCCATATGGCACCTGTGACCCTTATCACAGGTAATGATTAACACACAGGGGAAGATTATATGTTTTTTTTTTTCGTTCTCTTTATTTGCATCAACAAAACGTTGCTGTGATTCATGTTACACATAATAAATGTGAACCTCATCCGGCAGCAGTTTCAGTTTGGACATTCAGTTATTTAACGTGTCAAAAACGTTTTCCCTGTGCCCAGCCGAGTGGCTAAATGTGTGTTCAAGATGGTCACTAGCACTACAACTATATTGATTTTTTCCCCAATACATTCTAGAAGTTTATCTTGCAAAATCTGTTTTTGTTACAGCAACATAATTTTGTGAGCGTTATACATATCTTATACAGGATAAACACGTGAAATTGGAAGTGATGACACAAAGAAGTTAACCGGAACACTGCAAAATAGAAGCTGATAAATGGGTATAGTCATCCAATCTTGGATGAAATTGGCATTCCACCGTAACATTTATTTATAAGAGCTGGAGAGACTGTGAAACCCCGGTTTCACCTTAATATAAATAACATTGTTTATAACAGGTCTAGCTTTGCACACCAAAAAACGAATCAAAGGAATACTTTTAACGTTCTGACATCTGTCCACTAGATGGTGTACTTTAACAACATAATCATTCATTCTGTGTCTCAGCATTTTACATGGGTTACTTTGATATGAGTTAAACTCTTAACTCATATTGCTCAGCATATATTGCTCTAACTGTTAGAGCAATGTTTCTCAACCTTTTCAGGCCGTGACCCCTCATAATAATCATATTTGAGCTGGGGACCCCCCACCCTGACAAGCACTTGGAATGTAGGAGTTGAGGCATTACATTTAGTATGACTTGATTCCACAGATAAATATTGTGAAAATAGCCAAACTACAAGCTCATAATGCGTCACGTTGTGAGCTTGAAGTTCGGCTATTTTCAAATTGCCAAAGCATATACAATAGGTAATAATAATCAAGAAGAAACTAAAGTTTTAAAATAATTATGGTGGAGTAAAAGTACAGTATTTGCATTTGAGATGTAATGGAGTAGAAATAGAATTATTGAAAATTAGAAGTACTCCAGTAAAGTAAAAAATACAAGTAGCCTACTTGAGTAAATGTACTTGAGTAAATTAACTATGTCATTGACTCATTGTACAGTACATGTTAACAGATCATCGTGTAGTTGTCTCTTGTGGGCTTGCTGTACCTTTTAGCTGTCAAGAACCGTTCAAATAGAATCACATTTTCTACATGATTCTAGTCATTGTAAATGGAGAGGGACACGTCAAATATGGTATAGGCTAGTTCATTGTCAACACACAAATTACTTTAATTTCACAACGGATGCCAACCAAATGGATTTTTGTATTTTAAAAAATATATATATTATAAGTTAGAATACATCTGATTTTCAAATTATCTTGTGGCACAGTCACAGAGATCTGGTGAAATGATTACTGTTCGCTTTGTCTCTTGTCATCACTGCTGGTGTGAAGAGATGAGCAGCTGTTTCCTTCCATGGACTGAATAAAAAAGTTATTTAATGTCAAACCCAGATGCACAGAGAGAGAGAAGAGAAGACAGACAAACTGACGGAGTGGCAGCAGATCAAACTTCCTTCTTCTGAATGAGATGAATATTCATTCGATATTAAACAAGAAATCACACATAACATAACCACAGAACATATGGAAGCATTTGACCATATCTTTCAATTCAGTCTCAATCTACTTCCAATTAATACAGTTCTAATGTTCTGATGTCTGTCCACTGACTAGATGGTTCACATCTCTGTTCTGTGTGCCTCAGTGTGTTCCACAGATAAATACTGTGAAAATGACCAATTTACACTGAGGCATTGTGAGCTTGTAGATCGGCTATTGTAAAAAGTGTTGCCTCTTATATTATTTGACAAAAATTGCCTTTTTTTCCTTTCTTTTTTGGGGTGGGTTTAAAAAGGTCTTAAAAGTCCTTAAATTGTCACTTCACTGTCATCTGGGGGGCCCAACTAAATCATATGGGCCCTGGGGATGAGAACCACTGAGTTAGAGCAGACCATCAGTGACTCTTTTTACAAGATGCATAATTAGCTGTTTGATTTGATTTGATTTGATTGTAATGCATTTACACTTTTATTTATTTGTATTTATTGTATTCGTTGTTTGCATCCGTCATTTTTCACTGAGACCTGAATTAACTATTACAGTAGTTGTCAATCTGTTTGTTCCAGATATGTAGTGCATACAAGTTGAACACTGCTTTTAGGGATAGATAGCAGACCTGTCCCAGATGACCTGAGAGGAATGGATGGTTCATGTAGTACAAGATAATACATGGATTTTGGCCCTAAACACAAAAAAAACACACACAGACAGTGACTGTGTCATTGTACAGTATGTCACCAAATCAGCATTTAACTGTAAATGGGTAGTAAATAGGGGGCTAAAGTGGTTAATATGTGTTTTATAATATACCAATTTATATCTGCAACGTATCTAGTAATTCAAGTAGTAAAAGTACATTATTTGCCTCTTGAGATGTAGTGGAGTAGAAGTAAAATAATAGGAAAAATGGAAATACTCCAGTAAAGTAAAAAAAATCAAATTCGTACTTGTAGTGCCCCTGAGGAATAATTATGATAATGTTCATTGTTTAAATTGTCATTTACTTTTTCTTATTTTGAACATGTTTATCTTATATTTTGAAACGGGCAGGTAGTGGGTATTTTTCCATGGTGAAAAGACGATTGTATGTACTGCTCCTTTAAGAAGACAGGACACGGGGGAAGGGGGTGTGTTCTTGTTGCTAGGACAACAGTAGACGCGGTCTCAAGTTGATCTGGTCTCGTTACAATGTGGGACACCGGGATCAGTGGTGTAAAGTAACTAAGTACATTTACTCAAGACAAGTACTGTACTTAAATACAATTTTGAGGTGTTTTTACTTTACTGGAGTATTTCCAATTTCCAATACTTTTACTTCTACTCCACTACATCTCGGAGGCAATTATTTATCAATTATTTATAATAATCATTTAGATATAAATGATTACATTATAAAACGTACATTAACCACTTTAGCCCTGTTTTATACCTAGACTATTTGAAAATAGCCGATCTACAAGCTCACAGCGCGTTGTGAGCTTGTAGATCTGCTATTTTCTAGCCATGGTTCACATGACGCTTGTATACAAGCTTGTATACAAGCGTCATGGAGCCGAGGGTTCCTGGTTGAGAGTGTTGTTCGATTGTTTTACATTGCCAACTCTCACATGTACATAAACGTTCAGATTTCAAATATAAAGTGCTGACTTCTGAGCCACGGATGTTACAAGTTGATCCGTTCTGCGATAAGTACCCGTATCTCCCGTATTGTTTAATAAAAAGCATTTGAATCCTATCGCCGGCCATTTTCTCTGAATTTTCTCCGATGCTTTCAACCATGCGAAACTAATGGTTGGGAGGTGTATTGCACTCTGATGATCGGATTAAAATGCTTTTTTATTGAACAATACGGGAGATACGGGTACTTATCACGGAACGGATCAACTTGTAACATCCGTGGCTCGTGGGTAAGAAATGTATATTTGAAATCTGAACGTTTTATGTACATGTGAGAGTTGGCAATGTAAAAAAAAACGAACACCACTCTAAACCAGGAACTCTCGGTTCCATCATGTTTCAGGGCTAAACCAGCCACCAGCTTATAAGTTTCGTTTCATTGCCTTGCGTACCAAGAAATGTGTTAAGTTTCGTTTCTTGATGTTTGAGTTTCGCATTGATGACATGGTGAAATGATACTGAGTTGGGATTTGCCCAGACAAAAACAAACACTAGTAGACCTATAAAACTAAAGAACAGATACACAGTAGGCCTAACAGTGATCATTGACAGAGAGTGATCTGATGTGACTGCAACCTGACTGTTCTCTCATAAAACCACGACTGAGGTAATGTAGCCCAATTATTTGATTGGATAATTGTTATTTATGATTATCTTTGCCATCAAGTTCAACGTAAAGGGCAGAATTTGATAGGAATAGAATAAAAAGTGACCTAAGAAAATAACTAAATCATCTCTGGGGTGTGGTTATATGGGATGGAGGGTTTTTGATTGATTGATTGATTGATTGATTGATTGAATACTTTATTAACAGTTTCCAAAAAAAATAATTCCAACAACATATACTGTAATAATATTTTAAGAAACATTGTTACAATCACATTTTAATGATCATTAGACTCAGTCAGACTGCAGAGTTTGCAGACCTGGACACATGGTGTTTGACTGACTCTGCCTTGATCTTTGAAAGACAAACAACATTTCAAGAAATAATTATATGAAACAAAACCAGATTTGTCATTGCTTGAGGGCTGGATCTATTTTGCTTACTTTGCATTTTTGCGATTGTTCTCTGAGCCATAACTGCAGCAGTGTGATTGCACAATCATTGTGAGCTGGTGTGTGAGACGTAGGCCAGTGGTTCTCAATCTGTGGGTCGGGACCCCCAGCGAGGTCCCCACATGATTTTTGGGGGTCCCCAGATGACAGTAATGTGACAATTTAAGGACTTTTAAGACCCTTTTAATGAGAAAAAGAAAAAAAAAGATCATCACTGCATCAAAGGTATCAACAAACTATTCTATAAAAACTAGTCAAACATTGACCAAATTGTCAAGGCAAAATAAAATAAAAATAGCCGATCTACAAGCTCACAACGCCTTGCATTGTGAGGCGTTGTGAGCATGTAGATCTGCTATTTTCACAATATTAATCTTTGGAACCGAGTCAAACAAAATGTAATGCCTATCATTCCAAGTGCTTGTCAGGGCAGGGTGGGGGTCCCCAGTTCAACTATGATTATTTTTGGGGGTCGTGGCCTGAAAAGGTTGAGAACCATTGACGTAGGCTACAGGCTACAGGCTCTGAGGTGGACATAAAACAACATACATAGGCTGCATAAAATAGGAGGAAGTATCACGTGCAGGACGACTTTTGCATTCCGATGTGAGTGGACTTAAAAGGAATTGAACTTTTTTTTTTAATGAAAAATAAAAACGTTGCTCATCGCATTGTGGCGCGTTGTGAGCTTGTAGATCTGCTATTTTCAAAGTGGTTGTTTTGCTGCTATATTAACACATTTTGCTGGGGACGCCCTGGAACCCCCTCAAGGACCCCTAGGGGTCCCTGGATCCCACTTTAAGAACCCCTGTAGTAAAGAATAGACTTTAGACTAATACGTGTTTAACTAAATAGGTATGAAAAAAAGGTCAATTCTGTGGAGCGCTCTCATTTGGCTTGTTTTCATGTTCTCATGTCCTTTCTAATGCTGGTGTATCATAGAGACATGATTGGTTGTTCTGAATGTTCGTAGGCTAAGGATTTGGGCAACACCTCTCTCTGTCTCTCCGCCCAGCTTAACTCTTTCCAGGAAATAGAAACCATTGTATTAATCAGGGTTATCTTGTATCTGACACTTTGTGATACAGATCAACTACAAATTCATCAACTCAGTGTCTACAGACAAGGACCTTGGACTCAGGATTCATGACAGGTGAGGAATTAAACACATGTTTGATAGTGTTACAGTTTAGCCTACAATAGAACTGTATGACTGTACATTATAATAGTATAAGATGATGCTGATGAAATATGTTTTAATATCTTCATTAATTACAATATCTATCTTTGCTTTTCTTGCGGAATAAAGCTACTTCGACGGGGCACTCAGAAGACCATGGCAGCAACAATGCAGGAACAAATCGAGGGAATCGAGATGTTCGACAGTCCTACTAAAGGACGAGGTCTTCGGGTGACCAAACCATTCAAAGTTGGAGAACTTATCTTCTCCTCCCCGGCGTACTCTTGCGTCCTCGAAGTTAAAAAGAGGGGACACTACTGCGATTTCTGCTTTGCTAAGTATGTATTTATGTAAATGGTGCATTTATATAGCGCTTTTATCCAAAGCCATTTACATAGATTGTGCATTACATTCACCCATTCACACACACATTCATTCACACACCCATTCACACTGTCGATGGCGGAGGAAACCATGCAAGGCACCAACCTGCTCATCGGGAGCAATTAGGGGTTTAATGTCTTGCTCAAGGACACTTCAACACTAACTCTGGGGGAGCCCGGGATCGTTTCTTCATCTATTCCCTTTTTGAGCAGGGTTTGTTGCAAACACACACCATTTACTGTACAGTAAGTGCATATTGTGTTTCTGGAGTAATCCTTTGGTAAGGTCCTGCTTCGTAAGTACAGGTGTATGATTTCTCCTGAGAATTTATATCGATCACAGCAAAAAACAAAAACGAGCACACACTGTCTGTATAATGCACTTTGCCGGATGCACAGGCTCACAGAGATTCACAATAAGAAAGTAAAAGTACTTCTGGTGCTTTTAATTCATTCATACACGGACATGTTTTGGCGTCAAGCCTTCCTCACACTTTATATCGACACAGATCACACCTATAGGCTATACAGTAACATTTTGAGAGCTAATTAACTCTGAACATATACATATTTAGCCTTAAGGGTACATTTAATATATATATTTAATTTAAACAAATGGCTATGTAAGATAACTTGCAAGTGTGATAGTCATTGATGCAACAAAGACTTGACAAATGACTGCATATAATATTTAGTGACTGTGTTTAGAAACTTGAATCCTTTATAAAAAGCCTTTAAAAAGTATAACAATGGCACTGTGTTTGGATGTTTGGGGACAAAAACATTCACCTTCCTTTTGCCTGATAGAAAAAGCTATGACTTCGCTAAAGCTATGAGGTATGATGGATGCCATGTCCAGTTGATGACTGAAATTGTAATTTCATTTACATACTGCACACTACAGCTGGGCTGCATAATCCACAAATATAGAAATTATGCAATTAGACTATATTCATATTTTTTTAAATGCTTGTACAAACAATCTGATGTTCGGCATTTCACTTCAGATTTGCGTAAAGTGCTGTATGTAATTTAAAGTCCTTCTGGTACTTTTAATTCATGCAGCACGGACAACAGCACACACGGACACGTTTCGGCGTCAAGCCTTCCTCAGCGTGTATGGTAATGTAAACATTTAGGGACAGTTAAATAGGGGGACCAGCAGGGTTGAGCTGAAGGGGGTGCTACGGGGGGTCGTCGACCCCTTAGTTCCCAGGCTGGGGGCTCGCGCGTGCTCCACATGCACGCGCGAGCACTCAACGTCAGCCGCCCGCGAGCCGTCAATCATTAACACAACAACGCACCGTCAGGGGCGAGCTATATTATACCTCTATGGGGGCGAGCCGTCTTTAACACCTTTAACAATGGCCTCAACCTGGCTGCTTTGCATAACATTAAAGCCATGGAGTGTGAAAGGGTTAATCGCTTAGCAGAGGACAAGAGCTAGTAGCCTGCCAGACACTCACAAACTTATCCCTGTCTAGCTCTGGTCCATAGCGTTAGAAGGAGTTCTCCTTAACGTTATGGTACTTTCGATTCTTCCCCTCGCACCGCGGTAGCGCAGCCTCTCGTCTGTAGTAAAAATAAAAAATACACTTTTGGTACTCACCAAAACAAAGACGGTTTAATGGAGTTGAAAGCCTATTCTACTAAGTGGGAACACTGTGAGCCCCCACCTTACGTCTAAAATACACTTTTTGGCCAGAAAAGAAAATATTTCACCGGAAGGAAGAATCTGGTCTAATAGGAAAATTCCATTGACCAGATCTGTAGAGGGCACTGTGGAGTAACGAAAAACAGGTTTTAATTCCGTTTCTTTTCTGGCCAAAAAGTGTATTTTAGACGTGAGGTGGGGACTCACAGTGTTCCCATTTAGTAAAGTAGGCTTTCAACTCCATAAAACCGTCTTTGTTTTGGTGAGTAGCAAAAGGGTATTTTTTTTATTTTTTACTTGTTTTAAAAAACACTGTTTTAAAAGCAATGTAAGTCTTTAAAAAAAAAGTTATTCAAGTAAAGACAAGTTGATTGATTATTTTAAGTACTTATGTGTGGGTGAATATATGTAAAGGGCTTTTATATAAAAAAAGGAAAATAATGTTGCTATGTTGGATATGCAGGCATGTTGCTATGTGCACATGCCTGCGCGCGCGCGTGCACGTGCGCGCGCACGTGACGTCATAAAATATAGCCCCCTTAGTTAAAAAATCCACAGCTCACCACTGGGGACCAGGGTGCCACACAGAAATCGGTCCGTCTAAAAACAGGCTTGTTCATAGGCCTCATCACAATTACTTACACAACGCATAAGTCCCTATACCCCTTTTGTTTGGATGGAGGACTCTGATCCATTACATATAAAAATTACCAAATACCAGTTGAAAAGGTTTTAAAGGCAGTTCATGTAGGCACACTCCCTTGACTTACTGTCATAAACAGGAATGCAGTAACAATTGCAAATACAATTACAAAACAAAACAAAACAAACCAGTCAATGAAATAAATAATTAATAATAAACTTACACCTCTCTGAATACACAATCTCAGACATAAGACTCAACCCCAATCACAAACCCGTTTATAAAAAAACAGCCCAATAGCAGTTCCTCATTTAACCCCTTGGGGTATTCGGTCTGTAGATTGTGTATCCAACAAGCTTCTCTTTGTAGGAGAAGCCTATCTCTGTTACCACCTCTCTTTAAAGGATGTACCGTCTCAATGCCTTGAAACCTCAAAGAACATACCTCATGCCCTGCTGAATTAAAGTGTCTCGCTTTTCATCCCTATTTCTAATATTAGATTTGTGTTCACCAATTCTTATTTTCAATTCTCTCTTTGTTTTGCCTACATAGCAGACTCAGTCCACATGGACGTTTCAACAGATAGACCACATATTTAGTTTTGCATGTAATTCTACTCTTAAGGTTAATCTTTTTGCCAGTATGAGGGTGTAACACTGTGTCACCTTTAATCATAGCGTTACATTGAAGACATCCTGAACACAGAAAATTACCTGTAGGTGGGTCTGACATAAAATGTTTAGGAGGTACGTAACAGTCTGCTCTGACCAGTGAGTCTCTTAAATTTTGGGGTCGTTTATGTGCAAACATTGGGGGTGTTTTAAACACGTGACCTATAGCAGGATCAGTGGATAGAATATACTTCTGGACAATCTTCTTTACTTCATTACAAAAAAGATATATATATTTATTTTTTTACAAATTTCTCTGTTGGGTTGAAAGTTAATCTGGTGCACTGGAGTACCTAAGCACAATGCTATCTAGGTGTGCGTGTGTGCGTGTTTGTGTGTGTGTGTGTGTGTAAACAATCAAAAATATTCATCCAAGAGGATGTAAACACATATGTTGTAACATGTTGCTCATTAAAACCTAATGTTTGTTCATTCATAGGAAACTTGAAGAAGACTTGAAGAAATGTGTAAAGTGCAAGAAAGCCTTCTATTGCAATGTCAACTGCCAGGTAGGAAACGAGTGGATGAGGAAGAAAGGGGTTAATGACTGCAGGAAATTGAAGCTTTTATGTATTTATTTATTTACCAGGGACGGTGCACATTAATCAACATGTCTGTTTTTTTTTTTTATGTCAGAGTTAGCCAAAAGCTAATTTTCATCTGAAGTTGCTCACATTATTCCTCTACCATCTGATTGTTAATTTGTTCTTAGTTACTTTTTTGATTGATTGAATACTTTATTACTAGTCAGAAATGTAAACAGCTGTGCATGGTACAGTAAAACATAAGGCTAAAAAGGATAACACAAAAAGGTCCTGGGCTTTACCCACATGGAAAGAACCTATATGCGTCATATATGTTTGTAATATAGGACCGCATATATGTTCGCATACATAAAATTGGCACCTTTCCTATATGTATATGTACATATATGTGCACATATATGCATATATGTACATATATGTGCATATACATATATGTACATATATGTACATATATGTGCATATACATATAGGAAAGGTGCCAATTTTATGTATGTAACATATAGGTACATATGACCTGTATGTAACATATAGGTACATATATGACCTGTATGTACCTATATCTACATATATGCAATGAAACATAATTATATGATACCTATATCACCTATAAAATAGGTGAAATAGGTGATAAGTTTGTACACATTAATCAAATCCAATAGAAACCCCAATGTAGAACTTTAACACTTTATTTAAACGTTATAATAATATAAATATAATATAATATGATAATATAAAAGTTATAATATGAAAACATGAAACATTATGGCTTTTAAAGTGTCAAACAGCTGGATAAAAAAAAAGATATAAAATTAAATTAAATTAAGCTCCGGGACACTCCTTTTCCCCTGCCAGGCTTTTGGAAATGCCAAAACCCTGAAGAATGACAACTCAAGTCGCTTTGGGAAGTACATGGACATCCAGTTTGACCACCAGGTTAAATTAAATTACTCCAGTTTGTAATTATACCTGTACAATTTCAACATGACTTCTGTTATGGCTGGGCCACCTACAGTATATGAATAAAGCATCATTCCCCCACAGGTGGGAGCTGTTGGAGGCCACATCCTAAGTTACCTGCTGGTTATCTGGTAGCAAAACCTCTGAACGTGATCGTTTGGATTGCTCAGGAAGGACACAGACCCAAGAGAATAGACAGACAGAAGTTACTCATCATTGATGTTTTATTAATGAATCCCTAATCTTAGTTACAATTAAATGTGAATCCCTAACCAATAACAGAAGTTATAAGACCAATATGTTTACCAATGTTTCAGCAGCAAGCAGAGCGCTCCGGACACCGAATATTGTTGAGAGTGAATACTAATGTTCATGTTGTGATTAATATACCGTAGTGCATCAGCACGTCCGCTTGGTCCATCAGTTCGTCGAACGATGGGGAGGTGCTCTGGGCCTCCTCCCATCTTGCCTTCAGGTCAGGTCGGGGCTCGCTGACCGCTAGGATGTCTGTCGCCATCGAACGACCCTCTCCATGGTAGTGGACATTCGTCATGCTTGGTGTTTGTGTTGGGTGACTGTGGAGGAGTGCAGGGGATGGGGTGCACGCGGATACGTGATCGCCAGCTCCGTTCAGATGAATGGTGGGAGCCATCAGAACAGCAGGCCGTGGCACAGGTCATCGTGCCATGACCGTCGAGGCAGCAATGCAACAGTGGGGCCTCTCGGACAGTGCCCACTGTGAACCTGGAGACCCCCTACAGACTGTGGAACACATCATGACCAGCTGCCCGAAACACCGCCCACCACATGGCGACCTAGGCCTGATGAACCTGGATGACGAGACGCTGGACTGGCTTGCTGCAACGGAGCTGAGGATCTGATGACATACGCAAGAAGAAGAAGAAGATTGATGTGTTAGACTTTAATTAATTAGTTATAGGAAATATTAGTAGGGGGGCACGGTGGCACAGTCGGTAGTGCTGTCGCCTCACAGCTAGAAGGTCCTGGGTTCGATTCCCGCAGGGGACGCTGGGGGTGTGTTCTCTCCTCCGCGTCATCAGTGCCCATACCCTAGGTGGGGTTGGCGAAAGGGCCTTTCTGTGTGGAGTTTGCATGTTCTCCCCGTGTCTCCTAGGGTAGTTAATACCCTCACAAAAACATGCAGTAATCCTGGTCACTATACTGCCTCCCCCTGGTCAGCCGGGGCGCCTGATGGAGGGGAAGGGAACTGGTTGGAATAACGTGTTCCTTCCACGCGCTACGTCCAACCAGTGAAACTCCCCCCTGTCAGGTGACAAGAAGGTCAGTTGGCTCTCATGCATTGAAGGAGGCATGAGCTCGGCCCTAGCCTCCCTAGGTTGGCAGAGGGAAGGTAGTGCCCAGGATTACATAGACAATTGGCACTGGGTGTAAAAAATAGGGTTACAAAATCGGCTGGCCAGGGGGAGGCAGTATAGTGACCAGGATTACGGCATGTTTTTGTGAGGGTACCTACCCTAGGAGACACGGGGAGAACATGCAAACTCCACACAGAAAGGCCCTTTCGCAGCCGCTGGGGAAAAAAGTAAAAAAAAAACGTTATAAAGATAAATAAGAAAGCTGGCAGGTGGCCTTAGGAGCACTTCACCCATTTTCAACCCCATAGTCATATAATTGATCCACACAAATGCTCGTAAAACATGCCACCATTCATGTCTACTCTGTTCAGAGGAGGGCAGTGGACAGCTCAGAAACCTGCCTACCAGTGACATGACAGGTCATCATTTTCAATGTCCATTAGCTTGAAATGATGTCACTGGTAGGCAGGTTTCTGAACTGTCCACAGGCAAAGACCACCTCTGAGACAGAAATGGTGCCATCTTATTGTGAGCATTACAGAGGACCACTTATATGAAGTTAAGGTTGGAAATGGGTGAAGTGCTTCTTTAAGAGTTGATGCATTTTCCATCAGGCTCATTCCATGGTGAGGAAAATGCATCTGTTCTTATTTACTTGAGATAAAAGTTAAAATACTTAATTAAATTAAATATCCATCATAAAAATTGCCAAATCCACTGTAGTAAACCTAGTATTTTGAGGTGCAGATTGACTCACCAAACATGCAGTCCTGCATCAGCGTGTCCTTGAAGGCCCTCTTCTTATTCCTTGTTTTCTCTGATGGCACAGTGTGGTAGGGGCTGGAGTTATACATTGGCATTCCTAGAGAAAGACAGACAGAACAAAATAAGGCAAATAAGCACCATCAAAGTAGTTATCAATGAGCACCATATACACTAGCAAGTGTACCTAGTGCATGTCTGGTGGTAAAAAAAAAAAGTGATTTGAGAATGTGTTAGTTAACTCACCTTTATAGCCTTGGGGGTGATGATTGCCAGCGAAGTCTAAAAAGAGGACAATTAAAATATTAAAAAAAGCTTGTATGCAATTTATCAAGACTGTATGTTTTAATGTTTAGAGTAGCAGGAGCTATAAGTTCAAATATGTCAGTCTTTAATAAGTTACAGTATGTCATGGCACAATAGCCAAGGCACAGCAACTGTTTAGTAATGGCTAATAAAATAATCACAAATGTATAAAAAGGCTCTTGTTGACACAGGAACAACAGACATACCATTCCTTACTTGTCCAGTGTGGTTCCCTCCTGAAATGGATTAAAATAGCCCTAATTAGTCACTGTAAAATACAAGTTCTCATATAATATCGTGCCAACATTAACAGATCCTTGCAAAATAGTGAGACACTGAATTCATATACAGTATGCACTCAACTTTACATTACCACCCATTTAACTAACATTTCCAGTCAGTGTATGGTCTCCAAGAGTGGCTGAGAAAATCATCTAGCCTATTAGTCTACTTACCATGATTGCAGGGGTCCATTGACTCCAACTCTGCCAAGAAGCTTCCACCAAAGCCTAAAATGAGAGAACACAAAACATGAACTATGAATTCTATCTAAAGCACATTTACAATCTGTCCACCCTGAGGTAGTAGTGTGAAGTGGTTACCATTATTAGGCTGGTTATCCTCCGAGCAGCTTCCTCCAGAGGCTAAAAGAAGGGAACACAAGACATGAATAGTGGACGCTGTAACCTTTGAACACATAACCTGAACTAAATGCTTGTAAAGCTTTCATGCAATTACATTTGGTTTTGCCAGTGTTTTTTAGTGTCATAACTGACAGTGTCACCACTGTACCTGGAAAATTAGGTGGCTTGAAAAAAAAATCGCTTCACACTGCTGTTTTCTGGCTCATCTGACTTAGGCCAATTCTAAAAACACCTTCTAAAACCTAACCTAAGTTTTCTGAAAACGTTCAAATTTTTACTAAAAAAATTAATAAAACATTATGTTGCCATACATATAGCAACAACTAATGAGACACAGAGGTGGCTCCCGGATTGAATGGCATAACAACGTATAGGTTACAACAGGTCTAAATAGAAAAGAGGTGGTGCCCGTGCTGCTATAATTATTATACTTGGCCATGTGTATTGCAGTGAATCCTCTCCAGTCCTCTTGTAGCACAACCCTGAAAATTTAGAGGGAAACAAATAATTCAATAAATATATGCACAAAACAATATATATATATCAGCCAAATTATTAATTTATCAGGTCCTTCCAAAATATTTTACACACACACATGTATGTATATATATATATATATATATAAAAATTATTATAAAACTTACATTAACCACTTTAGCCCTATTTTATACATAGGACATTTGAAAATAGCAGATCTACAAGCTCACCACATGTTGCATCGTGACGCGTTGTGAGCTTGTAGATCTGCTATTTTCAAACATTTTACTTTTGGTACTTTAAGTATATTTTGATGCCAATACTTTTGAACACAATGCCTTTTACTTTTAACAGAGTATTTTTATATTATGGTATTGCTACTTTTACTTAAGTAAAATATCTGATTACTTCTTCCACCACAGCTGTTTCTCCACATTTATCCCCAGGCTAAATTGCTTTAGTGTAGTAAAAGCTTAACTGTGCCTTCATTAAAAAGGCAAAAATATTACCCGAAGTATTAAGCCTTTTCCATGAGCTAACCTGGTTTCTATTATGCTCTAGATCCCGCCTCCTATATCCGGTAAATTTTCACATACACACATGCAACCACGGATGTAGTTTCCGTATCCGGTCTAGACCGGAAGTGCTTCCGGCAAAGTGAATTGGTACCCGTTGGTTTAACACTAGTAGCTAGTGAGTTAGCACCATACATTCTGCCTTGTTAGTTCACCACTATTAAATGAACGAACTGCTTCACAGTAGTGCTGGTTACAACAATGATTATACAACTGTTAAAAACGCTAATAATCTGTTATTGTATAAACACAGATAAACAAATGAAAGTACATTTTAATCACGAAACATGCTAACAAAACGGCGGGCTAACGTTAGCTAGCATGCTAGCTGCTTTAATAACATGCATTGCTATTTACTAACACAAGCTACAAACCCCGGACAGCATAAAGATAACATTTAGTCAAACGATGAGAGTCGGGTGACGGTATCTGAACGGGATAGTACATTCTATTCCCATAAGAACTCACTACCAGTCAACTATTATTAGCTAGCATGCTAGCTAACAAGCTCAGGTCTGCACTGTAGTTGCCACGGTAATAATTCACAAGTTAACATTTAGTCAAACGATGACAGCCAGATGATGGTATATGAATTGCATAATACATTATATTGTAAAGGACTTACCAGTTAGTCTTACTATAGTAGTATTGTGAATTGTCAACAAGCCTCAATTCGCGCCAATGTTTCCTGAGATTTAGCTGGTCTCGCGAGTTGTGACGACTACCCTCTCGCAGGGGAGGGGGTGCGAGGGGAGGGGGAGGAGGGGAGGGGAGGGGAGGGGGAGGGGGGGTGTGCAATATCAGCACTACACGTTGAAACAATGTCAATTCATTGTTGGGCATTTCAACATTGAAAAACCATCATCTATACTAAATTGATTCAATGACATTTTTTTTAATGTTGAAATCGTATCTGTATTTAAACATTGAATCAACATAGCTTTTTCAACCTCAACCAAAAATAACCAATCTGACCAAAATCCAACATTGAATTAATATCTTTTGCTATCTGGGAGGTGATGATTCAGTGGCCTCCACGTGTGGATATGCAGGGTTTGATGAGGACAGTGTTGTTATATTCATGAATGGATTTCCAGGTGATGATCTTGATTTGTAAATTAATTCTATCTTGGCCATATATGGACATTGCCAAATATCGGCTTAATATTGATGACATCATATGATATAGTCAGAATATGCTTTCTTGGTCAGATATAGAGTACGGTCCGCAATGTAATGTTAGATTTGTTACGGAATGGACCGAACTGACTGACAGGATCTGCAGGTTTTCATAAACTGTGACCTGCAGTTGTAATAATAAAAAAGTAATAACTGATAATCACCTACAAATTAGAATTCACTGCTAACCCACAAGTGAAATCATTTTGAGTTCATAAGTTTAATATGCTTTATCTTAATGAAGTATATAATTATATTTCCCACCACTGGAAGTAAAGAAGCTATATAGGAGACCTATATGGCTTGTATTAACATATATGACCTATATGAGGGTATAAACAAGCTACATAGGAGACCTATATACCCTGTATATGCACATATATGCACCAGATTTTGACCTATATGTGAGATATATGCAGCCTATATGGAGCTTATACCAGGCATATATGTGGTATATATGCACATATATGCGCATATATGATCCTTATATGTAGCATATAGGTTACATATAGTTGCATATATGGAACATATAGATTCTCATGTTTCATATCTGATACAGAACGCTTCTGATTGAGTGTAAAAAAGAAACATAGAATGGAATGTGATTGATCACACATGGAAGTTCACCTTTGGTTTCACTGTGGATCAATAAGAAACAAAACCCAGATTTTTGTGTCCGATGCTGATCTAAATTTCCGAGCGTCCTAGACCACCGATAACGTATATTTTATATTTCTAATCATTTTGAAAAACGTTTATAATTTTTTTTTATATTTAAGAATATTTAACTTATAAGTAACAAATAAATGTAAATAAACACAAATAACTGTTTGATAAGATAGGTTTAAATGAAGTAAACTTCAATTGTGAAAAGAACAATTCATTTGATTTATACAATTAACAAGGAAACAAGTCAATATACACACATGAACTGAATGTCCTTTTATTTAACCACTTAGGCTAAGCCCTAAGTGGCTATGACCACAGTAGACATGCAAAGATCTGATTCAGGTGGAGAAGAGATTGAGTGGGTTAATTAAAAATAATAGCTTTTGTGTGTCAGAAAGGGGACTGGAATATGCACAAGCTGGAGTGCTCAGCAATGTTTAAGTATGGTCCGAAATGGTGTCCACCAGAGCCAGTCCGCCTGGTGGCCAGGATCCTTGCCACAAAGGTGAGTGGGGGGGTTTTCTTGATCATTTTTCCAACACTGTTCCTAATTATGAAATAAGAGTTGTTGGGTCTATTGTAGTCTCGCGAGCCAGACTGTTGCCAGACACTCCCCTGCTTCCGTTTTGTCTTTACAATCACACAAATTTGTCAGAGTGTGAATCAAAAATAATGGAAGCATATAGCTTGCTGCTTATCGGAAATGGAAATTCTAAAATAAAATGTAAAGATATATGAATGTATATATATATTTTTTATTTTTCAAACTTTGTTTATTGGATTTTTCACAGAAGCATTCAATATCAAAAGTTGGTACTATGCAGATACATAATAGCTTCCTCCAGTGCAATCCATCAATTACAAAAATTGCAATAAAGAGGTTGAATTAACACCCAAAAACTCACATCATACAGGAAATATAGGAAGAAAAAAAAAGGTAAACAATAAAAAAACGGAAACACAGATAAACAAAACAACATCAGTCAAACGATATATATCCATGATACGAGACTAGGACTACTCCTGTCTTTGCCCTCATTAACAATGGACCCTTCGCTAAACCCCACCCCAAAAGCGATTGTCCAATGCCAGCTTAGAAACCGTTGTTAGCCTGGCACAGGTCTGGCAAGCTTTCGTCATCTGCCATAGCTGTCAATGTTATTTGGCCCGCACACACACACACACACACACACACACACACACACACACACACACACACACACACACACACACACACACAATAATTTGCAACATAATAGCAAGAACAGGAATAATACCACGATAACACAATGGTGACTATGAACCAGCAACAGATTCCACGTACACAGTTTAACGTCGGTAAAGTTACACGACTCACTCGCCCAGGTGGTGGCACTAATCACCGTAATCGTAACAAAATTCAGAATCACAGCGCTGCCTGTTTCCGCACGTTAAAGTATATTCATTCATTGTTCGTCGATGTATTAACTGCTACTGTAGTCGTACCCTGCGGTACATAAACTCCTGTTACAATCATGGATCAACTTCAACCTGGTGTTTGCATTTTCTCCATTTACGGTCCGTACATCTATATAAACGTTCAGATTTCAAATATAAATTTCTTGCCCTATGGCCACGGATGTTAAAATGATGCACGGGACTCTCAAAAGTACCCGTATATTCTGTATTGTTCAATAAAAAGCATTTTAATCCGATCGGTGGCCATTTTCTCACAGAGTTATAATGTATCAGAGTGCAATACACCTACCAACCGATAGGGTCGCTTAGTTGAAAGCATATGGAGAAAATGGCCACGATCAGATTAAAATGCTTTTCATTGAACAATATGGATGATACGGGTACTTTTGAGAGCCCGTACATAAATGTAACATCCGTGGCCATGGGATAAGCACTTTATATTTGAAATATGAACGTTTCTGTAGATGTACGGGCTATAAATGGAGAAAGTGCAAACACCAGGTTGAAGTTCATCCATGACGGTCGAGACAGACGACCGCCGTGTTTCCATGGCTATTACTCCCTCTAACATTTCCTGTGTTTTTAGTTTATTGAAATAATGTCATGCACATTTGTCCAGTGCATAGCCTACTGCAGGCCTTGTTGACTAGATTTAGAAGAGATTTTGAAGCTATTGCTGCTGAAATTATCGATTATTTTTAAGGGGAAAAGCCGTCATTTAACATGCAAGTCAATGGGTGAGAAGCAGAGATTGCGAGGCGCTGCCAGGCCTGGGTGTGACTAACTTCGCACCACCAGTCACAGAGTGGAGTGGGTGGGGCTTAGCGAAGGGTCCATTCCAGGATCTATTTATGCCATTATGCCACGCCTGCAAGAACAACCCCTCATGATTATGCTAATATGCCACGTCCCTGGAATCAACATGCAGACAAACAAAGTTACATACTATGCCTTTAAGTTCTGATTCTGGGGACAGAAAGCAGACCTGTCTCAGATGACCTGAGGTCTGGATGGTTCATGATAGCACAATATCAGAAATGTTTTTTGGCCTTAAACCATTCAGTGCTTTATAAACCAACAGTAGCATTTTGAAATCAGTTATTTGACAATTATTCTTAATATTATCACTAAAGAACATGAATGACATGTGATGGGTATAAGGACAGGTACCTTATGATCTATCTGTAATTATTGAATTGATTTGTACTAACTGCTGTATAGAAATAAACTTTGTGCATCATGTTTATTAATAAAGATATTAAGAAGTGTAGAATTTTTGCCGATGCTTAATTTCTTGCAAATGCTTCTTTCTACAGAAGGCACATAAAGATAGATCTGCATCTGAGAAGCTTATACTGATTGGAGAATTGCATTCAGGTAAGGGATCACTCAAAAGAAACACACAAACATGCACACACATGGGTACATTTACCATAAAATCTGTTAATTTAATGTAATTCATTTCTAACTAAGAGAGAGGAATAATTTTGTCAAATGGACCCTTACTGGTCCATTCGGTTCCATTTATACACTCTCAAGAGTTGAATTAACAGAAAAAAACAGGATTTTACAGATTTAAAGGAGGGGTGGGCAATATTTTCGGGCACGTGATCGCTGTTTTCCAAGTCTGCTGTGATCATTCAGTGCCAGACAGTGAAAACCACCATTGCTTTTACGTCTCATAGAGAGTATACACGTGCATCACTTTTCCACCGGGACACGCCCCCCTCTTCTATAATGAGTGGCAAACATTGAGCAGCATGGAGCGTTGGAGTTTGGAAGCACTCGTTGGAAATCACTCAACGGTCCTGCATACCACCTGTTTGTAAATTGCACATAATGCAGGAGGTAGCAGGACGTTGCGTTATTGAAAAGGAGCGCTTCCAAACTCTGACACTTAAATTATCACCTGCACAGAATGTATTGACAGAAAGTAGCTCATAACATGTCTACGGTGGATTTTTATGAAACAAAAACTTTGCAGATATAAAGAGGATAATTCAAGCTTTCCGTACAGCTGCCATGTTTGTGAGTTTAACGTTGTTTAATACAATCAGATAGGACTTTTCTGTTGTATGGGCTGTCAAGGCCAGAAAGTAGTTTTTTGCCAGTCAGTAGGCATTCCTGCATAACTTCCGGGTACGATGATGTCACGCGCATAGCCTCTGTTAAGGGCCATTCACACTATAGTGTAGAGCACTATACTTTTATTATAGTTATGCTAACTATATTTAACCGTGTTAGGCACCTAAGCGCTACTCTGTGAAAACACGGTTTTAACCATTTTTGGCACCCGATGTGTTAACACTGTGTATTTTACAGACGAAGAGAGGAAATGGATTCACGAGGCTGAAATCGTCAGCCTGCATCGCTTCTATTCTAAACACCTGGACTTCCCTGATCACCATGACCTGCTTTCACTCTTCTCACAGGTAGTTTGAAGACACACACACACACACACACACACACACACACACACACACACACACACACACACACACACACACACACACACACACACACACACACACACACACACATAGTTGTTGTCCAGCGGAAACCTTGTAAGTCCAAAACTGTTACTTTACAGGTAAAGAAAAATCTAAAATCAATAGCTGATCTACAAGCTCACATCACAGCTGCTGTCTGCTACTTTGATACAGAATAGCATTAGTACACACTGACCACTTTCTCACCTGTCTAGCAATCATGGATTCTGAAAATACTAACAATCTGCCGACCATTTCTCAACTAACTCACAGCAGATTATTAAAAATGAGAGGAAGAAGAAAATAACGACCAAATTGTTATCCAACAGGTGTGAATACATTAGCAGGATTAGTAATGATTTCTCTCTCTGTGCAACAGGCTCGCTGTAATGGCTTCGATTTGCATGATGAGGAATTGATACCTGATATCGGTCGCGTTGTCTACGCTGAGTAAGAACACACACACACTCTCGCACACGCACGCACACGCAGGCACACACACACACGCACACATACAGAGTTAAACCCTCATCAATGTAACCAATTAAATTATCATGTCAGTAAACCATTAAAAAATCTACAGTACTGCAATAATGTGTGGTTGTCACAAAATGCCAGACTGAATGAGTTTTTCAGTAAAGTGTCAGCCCACTGCCAGCGAATCTCAGTGATTTTGACTAACCTTTGAAAAATCATAGAATATTGTCCCTGATCGATGTATATATACAAATGCACTGTTTATTATTCTATTCTTTTTGCTAGTGTAGGACGTTTAGGGTTAGGTCATGTGTTTTGCAACCACATGTTACCACTCAAATTAATAAAGCTTAGAATGGTGAGCAGTTTTCTATAGCCATTAGGAACATTTTCTAATGGCAGTATTCAAATTGGGGATATTAATAGGCCTTATTTTAAAATTATTATATTTGTGTATGAAATCTTGTATTAAAAGGCAATTTAAGCATATATGG
Source organism: Gymnoscopelus braueri (assembly GCF_963280865.1). Classification (NCBI taxonomy): domain Eukaryota; kingdom Metazoa; phylum Chordata; class Actinopteri; order Myctophiformes; family Myctophidae; genus Gymnoscopelus; species Gymnoscopelus braueri. The sequence goes on from NC_137617.1 coordinate 45,938,198, forward strand.
ACGTTATAAAGACGTAAAATCACCATTCCAATCAATTCCCCATACTTGAATTGTGCAGAGTAATGGGTTCATATATGAACACCATTGAAAGTTCTTTATATATTTGTTGTAACAATTTGCATGTGTCAATATAGGAGTCCACATATTCAATGCGTGATAACTGCACTAAGCTACTAGTCTGCAATGGTTATCATGCCAAACTGTGAACTAGAGATGTATACAGCTAGTCAAACAATCAAACTTAGATTTTCCCACCCATTTGATAATCATGGCTCAATTTTGGGGTTTTGGCTCATGGACTAACTATCTCTCTCTCTCTCTCTCTCTCTCTCTCTCTCTCTCTCTCTCTCTCTCTCTCTCTCTCTCTCTCTCTCTCTCTCTCTCTCTCTCTCTCTCTCTCTCTCTCTCTCTCTCTCTCTCCTCTCATCACCCTCTCTCCCCTCAGTGTTTCCCTCATGAACCACAGCTGTGTACCCAGTGTGGTTGTCACAAACAAGGGAAAGGCAGCAGAAATACGGGCAATACAGGATATGAAGCCTGGTGATGAGGTGAGGAGAGGAGCTGCACAGGGATGTATGTGTGTGTATGGGGGACACAGTATGTGTTACAAGGGGGTAGGGCAGTGGTTTTCAACCTTCTTCATATCAAGGTCCACTATTTATTCGGCATTTGAGCCACAGACCACCGTTTGATGAGATTTAGACTCTCAGACCCAAGCCTTAGAATATGTTGTTATCGTTGGATATGATTTTGTCCACAATTCCGTCCATGCTGCATGTTGGTACCATAGGAGAGATAACAGGCAAAAGTTTATCAAAATAATAATTATTCTATATTCTCTAATTGTGAAGACTTCTTGTAAATTAAGTGATGCAGATGTTATAATAGTTTAACTCTTGAGAGAGTAAAATAAAACCAATTGTCAATTGTTACCAACTCTCCATCATTTAGCTGAGGACCACCTGGAACCCCCTCAAGTACCACTGGTGGTCCCCGGACCACTGGTTGAGAACCACTGGGGTAGGGGATCACCATTTGAACCAGCTGGTCTTAACCACTTTAAACCTGGCATCCCTATTGTGGGCATACTGTAGGTGAAAGTTTCCAAAGATGTACTAATAATTATATATATTTTGTGAGTGTCTTGTAAGCCTGTGTGGGATGGGCATCAGTCTTTTAGGGTGGGTACACACTGTAGGATATTTGCTCCGATTATGCTGTTGGGGACCTTTTTTGTCGATCGCCGACAAAACCCCCTCGGGCTTTGATCGGCGACATATTGCTCACTGTGTGTGAAAGGCTCTGCGAGAGGATTTACCTGCGATAATAGCGCTCTGTGATGCGTTCCCGAGTGTTTCTAGATATCTAGCAGGTTCGTTATTTGGCTCTGTCGCCGACTGGACATCATACAGTATCTTACAGTATGAACGGGGTTGTGATCACTTTGCGAGGAGATCCGTGCTTAAAAGTCCTACAGTGTGTACTTGCCCTTAGACACTCGAGATAAAAAAACAACTCCTTGACCCCAGAATTAGATGTGGAGGAGAAACCTGAAGTACTATTCACATGTCTGTGTGTGTTCCTGTGCCTTCCAAAGATGCTGATTGGCTACATAGACCTTATGTACATGACCGAAGACAGAAACAACCAGTTACGAGACACATACAACTTCACCTGTGACTGCCAGGAATGTCAAACTAAGTCCAAAGTAAGTCATGAAAAACCAAGACTGAAAAATAAAACCTGACAAAATAAAATTACATACTGTTCAGAAGTTTTAGTGTCCGGTGACGGAATTTGAATGTGTAAACACAGAGATAAAAACCTTAGAACATAGAGCAACACTGTAAACCTGGGATTCCCTAACCTTTTCAATTCGAGACCCAAAAGATACATTTGGTGTCTGCACGGGACCCAAATGTGCAAAAATACATTATTATTATTATTATTAATCACATGCAGTGTTTCCCCTATATGCACTAAGCAGTGGCGGGCCGCCACCCCTTAAATCCGACCGCCACAGTATGATTATTTCTGTAGATAAAAGAATGATATCAATGCTCAAATGCATTGATATAATGCTCAAATGCTCTCAGGCAGGATGCCACCTGTGCCATCACTAGTTGTGACTGACTGATTTGTATACTTTTGTCTAATAAAGGAGACAATTCATATGTAAAATATACAGATTATTACTGTGCACATGTACTATATAAGATATAAGACTTTGTGTTTGAGCTTAAATATTCATTTTGAGTAATTTTCAACCCAAAATGTTTTTTCCTCTCCCACACCTTCAGCTTCTGGCTAGGGGAAACACTGACGTGAGCCCTATTTTTCAGAACATTTTGAATATTTTTAGAACATTTCTGAGAATCTTTTGAAACATTTTTGAAATAAATAAGCAAACAAACACAATCATCACCTCAACATCACACACAAGAGCACAGCAGTATTGATAGATCATTAATAACAGAATTATCCTAGTTCACAAGCGGCTAATGTTCCTCAACTCTAACATGTCATCTTCTCTCCTTGGTCTCAGGACGAGGCCAAGCTCAAAGTGCGTGAGCGGAGTGATCCCATTGGGCCAGACGTCATCAGTAACATGGTCCGCTTCGCTAAGATGACCATTGAACTGCATTGGTTAGCCTTCAAGAGCAAGGAGAAAAATATCCTTACGTAAGATGAGGTTTTCACACCCACAACTCCTGCATTGTAGACCATGTGCCTCCTTGTGCTATTCATAGGATTACGATTACAAATTTAAGTTGATGATTAATTGTCACTCAAATCATTGCGATTAACCATTTAATTGTGTTTTTAGCGTTGAACATTGGAACAAATTCAGCCTTTTAGGCAGGGCAGATAATGACAAATAACTGAAATATACAAATACATTATTGACATATTTAATACTTTTATTCATGTAAAAAAGCAGAAAGAGCAGAAGCTTACAGCGCGTTGTGACACATTGTAAGCTTGTAGATCTGCTATTTCTGCTTTTTTTATTATTTGAAAATGTGTGAACATTTTTCAAAATGGAAACGATTATGACGATTATGCAAAAATAAATGTGATTATCTCAAATAATTGCGATTCAACGATTATGTACTAATTGTGACAGGCCTAGCTATTGATCATATAAATAGCGCCCAGAGTCATGCTGTACCTGTTCTCGAAAAGCCTATCAAGCGTTCCCCTTTCGCACACTGATCTACTGAGACAACTTATACTTGTTCAGCAAGAGCCTCTTTGCTCTGAAAATATTCTCTGAAAACCAACATAAATGTAATTGAATACTATTCAATTATTTAAATTCAAAGTAAAGTTAAAGTAAAAGCTGTTGAATGAACAAAGTATATGATCCCACCGTTACAAGAGTCTGGTTTGAGTACCTTTAACAATAGCTTTTCAGGTTCAGCCTGTGCCATTGCATCCTTAACTCTCTTGCACCCCCTAGCGAGTTGCTGGATATGTGTAAACAGTCCCTGGACAAGATGGGAACCGTGTTCGATGACTCCAACATTTACATGCTCCAAGTGATGTACCAGGCCATGGGGATCTGTGCCTCCATGAGCGATTTGAATGGTGCGATCCACTATGGCGAGAAGATCGCACAGCCTTACAGGTAGCCTATATTACAACTTTCAGGAATGGCCTCAAATCTCAAAACCTGGAGGGAGCGAGTCATAGAGCCGGGCTATTAACCGAAAATATGTCAAAATCAATATTTAGGCCTACAGGTTAATTGAATAATCAAGAAGCTTTTTAAAAAACATATATATTTATATCAACGAATCAACGATTTGATTCGATTTTTTATTATCTATCTATTTTTCATTATATGTCTGATTAACCACTAAACCCTGTATTACGTATACTTCAGTGTACAATGGTGGCGTACACAGAGAGTAAATAGCCGATCTACAAGATCACACGCTTGTAGATCTGCTATTTTCAGTATTATTATGTGTTTAATAATCGTTCATTAATCGTAATCGAGAAATAATCAGGATATTGATTTGAAGTCATAGCCACATCGAGAAGTGTGTCATATCGTTATATAAATATATAATGGCTGTGCAAATCCTCCTTGTCCTGTGCAGTGAGCTGTATCCACCATACTCTCTGAACGTGTACAACCTCTACATGGTGTTGATTAAACTCTACATGGACGTGAACACCCCATTCATGGCTTATAGTTATCTCAAGAAGGTAATGATTTAGCACACTATAGTCTGAAAGACTCACTCAGTCGGTTGCTGAACATTTTCAAATACAGTGCATCAGTTACTAGCCTATACCAGGGGTCCTCAACAGGCGGACCGCGGTCCATGACCGGACCGCGGGACCCCTCTCTGCGGACCCTGGGAAAATTATAATAAAAAAAATATTCCGCGAAAAAAATCGCGTACATGTGCGGACCCTAGCCTTATTCAAAAACGTATTTGTGGACCTTCAAGATTTGTTGTTGAGGACCCCTGGCCTATACAATACAGTTGCTACATATCAACTTACTATGTAGTCACAAATAGTTGTGAACAAAAGTGAAGAACACTACATTGTGTGTACATTTCTCTAGCTGTGTGTGTGTGTGTGTGTGTGTGTGTGTGTGTGTGTGTGTGTGTGTGTGTGTGTGTGTGTGTGTGTGTGTGTGTGTGTGTGTGTGTGTGTGTGTGTGTGTGTGTGTGTGTGTGTGTGTGTGTGTGTGTGTGTGTGTGTGTGTGTGTGTGTGTTTACAGGCAATACCCATCGTGGAGGTGAATTTTGGGAAGGATCATCCGTACCTGAAAGTGCTACAAAAACGCCAAATATGTACCCTTTTGAGTCATAAAGTGCAGGGGGGTTCAAGCTAAAATCAATACATGTAAGAAGGACCACCCAAAATGATATGTATTTAAGGACCATCTCAAAATATTTTGTTCCAGGGACCCCCGGAAGCAAAGATTTAAGTTCAAAATGTGTATATATATTCAAATATTTGTACACATTTTCACAGTTTAAAAAAAAAATAGCAGATCTACAAGCTTGTAGCGCGGCACACAAGCTTGTAGATCTTGTAAAGAGCTTGTAAAGACGGAGGAGTGTCTCTGCTTCCATCGGGGGGGGAGGGAAGCGTGTCACCCTCCGTTCTCTAGTTATTGGCTGTTGAATATATAGCTTGTTCTCGCCAAAAACGCAGACAAAAACAGGAAAGCAGATACAAATGTATTTTTCTAAATCCTTTAACATTAGATTTGACGGGGCTGGGTTTGTTGTGATCACATTATTTTCGGATTTACTCTTCTCCAGAAGTCATAGGATCACTCATAGGTTGGCGAACAGTGCCATCTAACGTAAACACTGAAAACACGGTTTTGACGTGTTACACGTCATTGGCACTCTGGGCTTTGGAAAAAATTAACGTGTTACATGTCATTGGCGCGTTATTATGGATCTCCCCGCAGTTCTAGGCAAACTCTGCCCCTGCTGCTCTGAAGCCCTGATGACGCACGCAAGCCCCGCCCGTATGTTTTCCGCCCGTATGTTTTCCGCCCGTATGTTTTGATATTTATTAGGTCAAACTTGGTTTTGATAGAAAGGAATTTCTCCGTGCTACGTGACCGCATCTGTATGGTTTCACTGCGGCCACCTCCATTCAGAACGTCACATTTTTTATTTATTTATTACAAATTAGTTTAAACTTGATCTCAGTAAGGAATCCTGTATTGACCACGATAAAGCTAATGTGACCTAGAAATAATAAATAATGTCACATAGTTTTCCTCTTCAATGGACTGTCTGTACATTGATCCGTTTAACTGCTAAAAAAGACGCTAGTCTTTTATATAGGCTTATTAATGATGTGCCACCCAACTTGTAATATGGAGTATTATTATTATGGATTAGCCTATATACATTGATGGTCTTCATTGTTTCTCTGCTGGCTTGATTGCATCCTCCTGTTATCAAACATGTGGAATTAACGATTTGCACTGGAACAATGTTGTGTTCTCTATATTAAGGAGATTACCCAATCTGAATCTGTTGAAACGCAGTCACTGATTGGCCCGGTCATTTTCTGATTCCTCATACTTATGAGGCCTATGGGCCGAAGTCCAGACTGATACCGTGGAGGAACGTGTTAGTGAATCCACGTCATCAGTCTGGCAATGCCAGGCTATCATCAGCCCAGCAGTGCCATGCCCATTACCAACCTGTGAACACTTCTCTAATCAACCTGTTGTCTATAAAACTGGACTCATTCCACACGCGCACTGTCCGTAGATACGTTGTCGTTCCTGTGATCTGCCTTGGAGTTTCGTGTTCGTTGATGGGTGCTTCTGAAAGGTTTTGCAATTGGTTGAATCTACTACGTTTGACTGTAAGCTTAACTACTGCTTTAATAAATCTGTGAATTGAACCTTTTCTGCTTGTGGCTCAGCATTTGGGTTCGGTCATTCCAAATATTATTTCACTTTTTCTTTTCAAGAACTTTTTGAAAATAGCAGATCTACAAGCTCTACAAGTGAGCTTGTAGATCGGCTATTTTCAAAATAGCCAATGTACTGTATAGGTTAGTCAGGCGGGATTTCAGAAAAAAAGGCCTTCTAAAAGGAGGTTAGAGGCATTTTGGGGTAAAAGTGGGGTACTTATTTTACATAATTCAAGGGTGCTGAATCTGAAAAACATGGTACCCAAGCAAAAACCCTCTAATTTGCATAACAAAATGGCTGCCAATTTTGCACTACTTTTTCAATAACTCTATAACAAAGCAAGCAAAACTGACAAATAATGTGTCTGTTCTGAGGGTCAGACAATGTGTGTAAGGTATTTTTAATCCAATTAGTGGTAAGATTACTCCTAAATATGCAAATTGGAGGCCACCATTACAGAAAACGGTTTAGTACTCAAAGGGATCCATACGCATCCCCTTATTTTCTTACACAATATTTGTCTTCTAGCCTGTCCTGTGCACTTTTGTAAATGCATTAAAAGAAAGAAAGAAAGAGAGAATATATAATACATTTCAATAAATTGAATTCCCAGTGGTGTATGAAAGGTGTGATACAAATCAAGTTGCCTTGTCACTGGTGTAAAGACTACAGAAATGAGCTTATATGGTGTGCTCACTGTTTTGAGTTGAATGGATGTTTTTCATTTGTACATTGTTGTATCTATGAATTATTTAACAGTTGCCTTTTCTTTTGCACATGTTTCTTTTCATGCTTTATTTTGTAACTTCTATTGAAGGAGCCTGAGTGCCTTAGAGCCAGTTGTGGGCCGGTTCACCTTGAGGGGAGGGAAGGGTGCCACAGTAATCGGCAGGCAGTGGTGGAAAGTAACTAAGTACATTAACTTAAGTACTGTACTTAAGTACAATTTTGAGGTATTTGTACTTTACTCAAGTATCCCCAATTTCCAATACTTTTACTTCTACTCCGCTACATCTCGGATCAAATTATTGTACTTTTACTCCACTACATTTATTTGAAAACTTTAGTTACTAGTTACTTTTCAGATATAAATGATTATAGGCCTATTATGAAACATACATAAACCACTTCAGCCCTATTTTATATATAGGCTATTTGAAAACAGCTGATCTACAAGCTCACAACGTGCGTTGTGAGCTTGTAGATCTGCTATTTTCAAACATTTTAGTACTTTTACTTTTGGTACACTTTAAGTACATTTTTATGCCAATACTTTTGTACTTTTACTCAAGTCCATTTTTAATTCTGGACTTTCACTTGTAACAGAGTATTTCCGTATTGCAGCATTGGTACTTTTACTTAAGTAAAAAATTTTGTGTACTTTTTCCACCACTGTCGGCAGGAAAAGTGATAAGGGTCACAGGTGTGACCCTTATCACAGCTTATGATTTAACATATTTATTAAAATCATGAACATTTGTGCAAATCTTTGAATAATATATATATATATATATATATATATATATATATATATATATATATATATATATATTTAAAGTGAACATTCGTCACTCAAATCTGTGCTTCTGGGGATTCTACATGTCTTCTAAATCTTAGCAGTTTGCTATAATATCAGTGGTTCTCAAACTTTAACATGTCAAGGATCCCCAAACTGATATGTATTTGGCGGTGGACCCCCATCTCAAAATATTTTGTTCCAGGGCCCCCCCAGAAACAAAGATTTGAGTTTCAAATATTATATTATATATATCGAAAAGAAATAGAAGATCTACAAGTTCATAGCGCAGCACTATGAGCCGCTCTATGAGCTTGTAGATCTGCTATTTTTGAATAGCCAAAGTATAAAATGGTTAAAGTGGTTACACAGATGTGTTCCCGGTTTTAATGGCTTGAATCAAATCATGGAAATTAAATCCATCTCTCACCTTGTTTGTCAGAATAAATGACTCTGGACACCTCCTTTACAAGCCCAGAGGAGAGAGTCACCACACAGTGGATCTGTGTACCGTTTCTACAGAACCTCTGCAGTGTGACAGTGCTGGTCACTGTGATGGTACCGTCAGTGTTGACTGAATGGACGGTGCTGTAGGTTGAAGAGCCTAAATGTGTGGGAACCTCCAGAGTTACTGTCAGAGCAGGACGGGACACAGCTGAGCAGGACACAACCATCAACTCTGTGCCATTGGGTCGTGTTACGTGTAATATGGGCTCTGGTTGCTCTACAAAAACAAACAAATCATTTTGTCAATCCTGTCCTGCAGCGAGGAGGTCACGGGGCAGACCAAGATAGGGAGAATTATATCTCCACGCTGGCCTATAGGAACACTAGCCAAACTTTCTTTTCTCCCCACTTCAATTGTCCTACTAAATAACCACCATGTAGTTCATAGTTCTTAGTGGGAAGGGGACTTCTTGTCCTCGTCAGTTTTTTTTATTGCACTTATACCTGTGATACTATAAACTGTGTATCCTCTAGTACTTGTATTTATATACCTCCACTGATTGCATTTTTGCATTGATCTCTTGTGATACTCTGATACTGTACTTGTACATTGTTGCTATTTGTGTATTGACTTTGTGTATTGTTCTGTCTGTTTTAAAAAAAGCGTTATGTACTATTGCACTTTTGCCCAAGACAAATTTCCCCTTGTGGGACAATAAAGTATATCTCATCTCATCTCATCTCATCAAACCATCCCGGTCGCGTGAATTCACATCATCATGTGTCTTCTGAAGACCGTTCTGGTCCGAATCGCTGGGTGGGCGTTTTGCAGAAACCAAAAAGTGGAAGCACCTGTCAATCACGGGGCCCTGTGCGCAGACGCTGACAGACGCTGACCTAGACTTAACTAGGTCCAGTTGAAAATTGCAGACAGATACTCTTTTATGGTGTTTTTAAAAGAAGATTAGGGAGTCGCACCTTTTGATGGCTGGTGGCTGGTGGGAGGGCGTTCCACATTTTTATGGCAGAATAGTAGAATACATTCATAAATGCCGCTGAACTCGGTCCTCTACCCTGAGCCATCCCACCCTAGCAAAAGTAGCAGGGGTTCGGTGAGTCCTAAGTGTGAGGTCTAGTAGTAGTCTAATTAGTTTGTTTTGAGAGGTCTGTAGTTTTGACTTTGAGGTGCTAGAGTAGTACAAATGACACTCGATTAGTGCTCCAGCTAGGGTCCTCAGTGCATTCCTTCTGAGCAAGAGGAGATCCTGCCCAAAAATCGTATTCTTTGGTTGACTTTCTTGATTACAAAGAAAGTTGTGGGTGACAAAATCCTCACCCACAACATGGACAGAAGCTTTAACTGTCAGGCTGGTGACTGGAGGGACAAGCTGTCAAAAGGAATCTCTGTCCTGTATATTCCACTGGGAAGAGAGTGAAGATGCAGACTCCTTCATCCAACAGTGTTTTCCTTTAAGCTCCCGATTAACTTGAACCTAATAATGTCATGACCGTTGAGGAACATGGGATTGATGTTGTTTAATCCTACTGGTGTAGGCTACTGGTGTTACTTCAGTCTTCATATCCCACATCCTGCTGATTTCAATCTCCAGGTCTTTGTATTTGGACAGCTTTGACTGTTCGTTTATCTAACTTATACAATGTATCAGAGGTTGAAAATCATCAAATCTGCTACGTATACGACAAGACTCCATTCAAATGCAGTGAAGTTGGAGAAAGTTGCTGTGATACATGCTGGAGTGGCCTGGCCTTGAAGATGATAGAATGCCGATATCCCATCAGTGGTGGAAAGTAACTAAGTAGATTTACTCAAGTACTGTACTTAAGTGCAATTTTGAGGTATCTTTTACTTTCCTGTAGTATTTCCAATGTTCTACTCCAGTACATCTCAGAGATTGTAGATCTGCTATTTTCTAAAGATGTTTATACATTTGAAAACTTGAAATGGGACATTCTGCATAGTGAGTACCCTACTTTCCACTTTTGGTACTTTAAGTACATTTTGATGCCGATACTTTTACTCAAGTACATTTTGAATCCAGACTTCTACTTGTAACAGAGTATTTCTATATTGCAGAATTGATACTTTTACAGTAGGCTACTTTTTCCACCACTGCTTCCCACCTATTAGTGTCAGCTCCCACAAATGTCTACCATATGGTGGTTTGCGGGAGAAGGGTTTCTATTTACTGCTCAGTGCTCAGATCCGGTCTAGAGCCCACGGCCGCCTACTGGCTCTTTAAGTTGCACACATTAATCACATTCAGGCACACACACACACACACACCGTTTCCGTATCTGCTTTTAGGCCTATTGGTGTCTTGTCTACAGAGCAGTGTGTTAAAAGAAGGAACTAAAATATGTAATTACAATAATATAATGTACCGTAAAGTTGTACAGTTAATACAATGTAAAGTAAATCGTCATATATTGCAGATACTTGTACACTATAGTCATCTTTATGAACACATTATGCACTTCATGAGCACCTGACCAGGTACTGTATGTTGTCACAACTCAGTGATTACCTGGACAAACATAAAATAACAGCATAACTACAATTGCATATTAAAGCCACAAGGTGGCGACTAAAGACCACTCTATTACAGTAGCCTAACAGATTGAAGTGTGTTGAAGGGAGCAGCAACTTTACACAATAACAGTTTGTCATCATGACAGCTCATGTTTGAGATGACTTTACTGTTGACATTTAAATGAGTGTGAATGCTAATGTTTGCTTTTCTCTTTTTCTCACATTGTGTCATGCAGTGGTGGACAGTAACAATGTACATTGACTTGAGTAGTAAATTGTTTGAGTATGTATTACTTTACTAATTTGTATTGTTTTGCCCTTTCACTCCACTGAGCTTTTGCATCTGCTATTTTCACTATTAGTGATACGTTTTTTTTTGGCAATGTATACATTTTATTTTAATACAGCAATGCATTGATATTAAAAGAAAATGTACATGCTGGGGTCATAAATATTTAAGTACAAATCCTCTTCAGAAGAGCCTCCTTAGTTATTGTGTGTATGTCCCATATTTAACATTCTACATGATTTAACTAACTTATGTGCCTATTATATATACATTAAATTAATCTACATAGTTTTAGGAGCATGTAATCTAGAAATGTAGCCTACATTAATGTTTATTCACTGATGGTACAAAACTTCAACTTCTTCACACACAAATCATGAAAGATGAAGAATGAGACTGTGTTAACATCCAGGAATCAACCATGAAGACACTGTACATAGGCCTATCATTGTCTTCTATTTTGATGTCTGACCCTGTAGATTATTCTCAAACCTTTTCATGTCAAGGACAAGATTTGTGTTTTTTTAAATGGCTCACGCTCACACACACTGTGAGCTTGTAGATTGGCTATTTTCAAATAGCTGATGTTTATAGGGTTAAAGTGCTTAAACTGATTTTGATGCTAATAACTTGCTTGGGACCCCTATTTGAAAACAAATCTGACTGATATATCTTGATCACATGACTTCAGAGACAATATACCGATTAGTGAGAGTTGTAGGAGTTAGAAAAAAGTGTGTTTTGAAGAAAACTCAAAATGGTGGAAAATCTAGTTGGCACAAATGGTCGGGGCCTAAATGGGGAGTTGCATCATGATCCAAGGAATCCAGGGGGGGGGGGGGGGGGGGATCCTAGCGTAGCCTACATTGGGTCGCTGCCTTGATAAATGTCAAGGCTGAAACCGAGCGTCATTTAAATAACACGCCCTTAAATTTCACAAAACGCCCCGACTTCACGACATGAAGAACCAGAATACGACCCAAAAAGGCATGAAAGGCCAATAAGAAAGAGTTTCCCCCGCTCGCCTTGCCACACACGCACACGCCTCTCTCTCTCTCTCTCTCTCTCACACACACACACACACACACACACACACACACACACACACACACACACACGCCCGCCCAACTTTGTCTTTCATGTAATCCGTAGCGTAGCGGTAGCCTACAGTCTTTGTTGTCACATAGGTAGGCTTGTAGCCTACATGAATGACATATTATGATACCAATCACATCGCCATGAATGGAATACGTTTGTATACCCATTTATTTAACCCATACCGAGCAGTGCGTGTTAGAGTTACACTAAATGAAGCAGTCATGAGACTCGGGCGGAATGCAGTGATCCCGTGCCGCCACGTTAATATTGGAGCGTCGGGTTTATATCCTTAACCCAGCCAGGTTGTGTAGCCTACATAACTCTCTATGACATAACTCCATAACATAGGACAAGCTACTGTAAGTTTGTACACCTCACTGTCCATGAAAAGATGGTCGGGAGTCCCGAAAATGCGCTCGCAGAAGCGCTCGTATATTTTGAAAATAGCAGATCTACAAGCTCACAACGCGTTGCGATGCGACCCGTTGTGAGCTTGCAGATCTGCTATTTTCAAATAGCCAATGCAGCCAGATCTGCAAGCTTAACCGAATGACTGTTAAAGCAGTTTGTTTAAATTACTTTTAAAAATATTATATTTTCACAGGGATTATTTATTAGTGTAGATATACATTTAGGAGTGGAGTATGTGTCCAGATGCCTGTCAGACAGTCAGACAATGCTGCTCCGCAGGTCTACAATGGAATAAACGGGCGCAGCCAAAGTCAACAACTGGTCTCTACCAGACGTGAGATATCAGCGTACGGTAGGATGAATCCAACGTCAGACTCAGGATATATTGATAAATGCCGAAAGTTGCGGTGATGTCGCCGTACGCCCATTATTTGGTCTGCACCGCGTTGATAAATGAGGGCCAATGTGTACCGATTCATGTGAGTTTTGGACAAAATACGAGCAGCATCAAAACATGTGTTTTGGAGAAAACGCTAAATGGCTTGGCCCATATGGGGAGTTGCGTTATCATCCAAGGAATCCTGGGGGTCGGGGGAGTTTAATTGTATAAACTCATACATGGTCTTTAACCATGTATATGGTTAAAGAGTTATACGTCAAAATGTGAATGACACTGTTATAGCGCCACCATGAGGTCAATTTGCAAAAATTGGGGCAGGGGTTCTTCCTTGGCCTAATGGGCGTGCAAAGTTTCACGCTGATCGCCGATCGATCTGTCTCTCTGGTGCCAGAGAGACAGATGGACACGCTAACACGGACACACATGAAAGGACAGAGGCGAAAACATAGTCTCTGGGCTATATTTAGTAGAAAATAAGAGTTCATGGCACAATGCTTAACAACTTTTAAGATCATCTGTAACGTACTGAAGAACAAAATAGAACCATACAATAGACGATAAGAAATCTGACATTGACATACAACTTATTACGTTCACTTGAGGTCTAAATAATAGATTAATAACACACTTTAATAAACCACCAACAGATCACATTGGAACGTTTATGTATGATTGTGATTGGAATGGGTTACCAGTATTTAAGACCCTTAAAGACACTGCTTCACTCTACTTTAACAATTTATTTAATGTTACATTTCACTACATTTCCCAGAATGCAGGGAAATCAGCCATCCAATCATGTACAGCCGTTTCATGACATCCAGTCAGTTCCTTCCTGTCAGACTCAGTTCTCTCCACAGAGAGAAGAGGGAGCTGCAACATACTGCTCAACTGCTCAAGAAACTGAAGAAAGTCTATAATTGAACACTTTTCCATCGAGGAAAACTCAATCCGAGGTATACTAAGAGTAATATAAAACTAAATCCAAGGTAAGCTGAGTAATACAAAACTCAATCTGAGGTTAGCTAAGAGTTAGCCCTGAAACATGACATGTCATAATATGTGAACCATGGCTTGCTAAGAGTAACATAAAACTCAATCCGAGGTAAGCCAAGAGTAATATTTTATCATTTAAACGTGCATCTTTGTTGTCTGGTGGAAAAGAACGTTTCTCAAAATTAAAACTTGTGTTTGTTTTTAGTTTTTTTTACTGTATATTATGGTCAGATACTTGCATGGGCAGTGGTGTAAAGTAACTAAGTACATTTACTCAAGTACTGAACTTAAACGTGCATCTTTGTTGTCTGGTGGAAAAGTGAGTCAGTTACCAGCCCAGTGCAAGCTGTTTACTACATAGAGAATATAGTCTATTCTATTCAATAGACCCAGGGATGAGCTGCAGGGGCGATGAGCTCACAGGGGCGGCGCCCCGGTAGCTCTGGAGCTGCACGCGCGCCCCACAGGCACGCGCTGTCAGCGGCGAGCCGTTCTCAACACCTAAAACAATATGTAACCCCAACAGTCAAATTAGCCAGAACCGGCATGCAACAGACCTGCCAATCGGGCTCAGCCCTATTGGCATGACTGGTAACACGTCGGACTGGCGAGTGGGAGCCTCGGGTTCAATCCCAGCTCACAGCGTTCCACTACAAATAGAAATACCTGGCTGGAGTGGCTGCTTTGCATAACATTAGGCTACTCGAGAAAAGCCATGGACTTGAATTGAATGTGTCTCTGCATTGCAGAGTGTGAAAGGGTTAATCACTTAGCAGAGGACCCAAGAACAACACTCACAAGGTTATCCCTGTCCGTTGTTGGAAGTTCTAAATATAAGTCTTAAAAATACAAAAAGTAATTCAAGTAAAGACAAGTTGTCTGATTATTGTAAGTACTATGTAAAGGGCTTTTATATAAAACTAAAAGAAAAATAAAAACAACAAATTAACAATGCTAAATAACTAAATAATAAGAAATATAATTACATAAAAAATCACATGTTGAATACAGTATTTCAACTAGCACTGAGCTGATCGGCTATTGTGCACATGCGTGCACGTGCATGTGACATCATAAAACAGAGCCCCACTAGCTAAAAAAATCCACAGCTCATCACTGCCGTAGACTAATACGTGTTTAGCTAAATAGATATGAACAAAATGTCAATTCTGTGGAGCGCTCTCATTTGGCTTGTTTTCATGTTCTCATGTCCTTTCTAATGCTGGTGTATTGTGTCTACATGATTGGTTGTTCTGAATGTGCGTAGGCTAAGGATTTTGGCAACCTCTCTCTCTGTCTCTCCGCCCAGTTCAACTTTTTCCAGGAAAAATAAACCATTGTATTAATCAGGTATCTTTATCTGACACTACAAAAAAAAATCAACTCAGTGTCTACAGACAAGGACCTTGGACAGACATCAGTATTCATGACAGGTGAGGAATCAAACACATGTTTGATAGTGTTACAGTGTAGCCTACAATAGAACTGTATGACTGTACATTATAATAGTATAAGATGATGCTGATGAAATATGTTTTAATATCTTCATTAATTACAAGATCTATCTTTGCTTTCCTTGTGGAATAAAGCTGCTTCGATGGGCACTCGGAATACCTGGGAAGCAACAATGCAGGAACAAATCGAGGGAATCGAGATGTTCGACAGTCCTACTAAAGGACGAGGTCTCCGGGTGACCAAACCATTCAAAGTTGGAGAACTTATCTTCTCCTCCCCGGCGTACTCTTACGTCCTCAAAGTTGAAAAGAGGGAAAACTACTGCGATTTCTGCTTTGCTATGTATGTATTTATGTGGCATGCATGCATATTACTATACTTGTTATTTCCTTTCTGTGTGCATTAACAGGCCTACTGTATGTTGTAGGCTACGCATCCGAATGATTAGTGCAGTCTTGACTCTTTACACATGCGTATATAATGTGTTCCTTCCACGCGCTACGTCCTACCGGGGGAAACTCCCCCCTGTCAGGTGATAAGAAACGGCCTGCTCACTCCTCACGCGTTCAAGGAAGCATGAGCTCAGTGCGGGGCTCTCCCCAGGCTGGCAGAGGGAGAGTAGCGCCCAGGATTACATCTTAGGCAATTGGCACTGGGTGAAAAAATCGGTTACAAAAATCGTTGGATAAAATCCTTTGTGAGAAAAAAAAATGTCATAACTTCCAGATTTTGGACAGGCAACAAACTGATCTGTTCAAGTCTGCTCCGGGGTTTGGCTTGACTCTGCAATACTGCAACTTGCTATAAAGTGCTGCTGATATGCACTGTTTGGGATGATTGAATTGACGTTGGGCTGTTGTGTTGTTTGGTGGAGCCAATAAGCTCCACCATAAGCTCAGCTCTATTAATACTAGTACTACAGAAGTATTCCAAGTCTGTGAACTGTGTTGTTTACAATGGGAGGAACTCCTGCAAACAACTGCTTCTGCTATTTCTCTTATCTGTTCTGAGGGGATAATCTACCCCAAGACAGATTTCACATCATTCTTGTGTTTTTGGTATGAATAATGTGTATTCATATTTATTTATTTTTTACAAATTTCTCTATGTTGGATTGAAAGTTCATCTGGTGCACTGGAGTACCTAAGCACAATGCAATTTAGGTGTGCGTGTGCTTGCGTTCCTGCGTGTGTGCTTGCGTGTGTGTGTGTGTGTGTGTGTGTGTGTGTGTGTGTGTGTGTGTGTGTGTGTGTGTGTGTGTGTGTGTGTGTGTGTGTGTGTGTGTGTGTGTGTGTGTGTGTGTGTGTGTGTGTGTGTGTGTAAACAATCACTATATCCATCCAAGAGGATATAAACACATTGTAACATTCTGCTCATTAAAACCTAATGTTGGTTCATTCATAGGAAACAGGATGTGAGGTTGAGGAACTGTGTAAAGTGC
Source organism: Gymnoscopelus braueri (assembly GCF_963280865.1). Taxonomy (NCBI): domain Eukaryota; kingdom Metazoa; phylum Chordata; class Actinopteri; order Myctophiformes; family Myctophidae; genus Gymnoscopelus; species Gymnoscopelus braueri. The sequence goes on from NC_137617.1 coordinate 45,955,221, forward strand.
AAGAAAGCCTTCTATTGCAATGTCAACTGCCAGGTAGGAACTAGTAAATTAGTGAATGAGAAACTAGTGAATGAGAAACTAGTGAATGAGGAGGAGGAGGAGGAGGAGGAGGAGGAAGAAGGGGGACTGCAGGAATTTGAATTATTATTTATTTATTTACCACGTCGACGTAAATGAGCCAGAGTTAGCCAAAAGGTAATTGTCTCCGCCAAGCCGAAAGGCATGGCGAGAGAGTATGTTTTGCACCATGTCCGTCCGTCCGTCCGTCCGTCCGTGCGTGTGTCCGTCCGTGTGTCTGTCTGTGAACAGCTAATCTCTGACACCGTTGGCCCGGCTGCTGCGAAACAGTGCACACACACTCCCTGTTTGCCAAAGCCGAACCTCTGCCCCGAAGTTTTCAGATTGGCCTGTTATAGCGCCACCAGGAGGCCACAATAACCTACCTGACCTGGCGGAGACCTGTGGTCCGAGGAGCACTTTTTTTAGTTTTCATTTGAAGTTGCTCACATTATTCCTCTACCATCTGATTGTTAATTTGTTCTTAGTTACTTTTGATTGATTGAATACTTTATACTAGTCAGAAATGTAAACAGCTGTGCATGGTACAGTAAGACATTAGGCTAAAAGGATAACACAAAAAGGTCCTGGGGACTTGTTTCCTTGCATGTTTCGTATCTGATAAAGAACACTTGATTGAGTGTAAAACAGAAACATAGAATGGAATGTGATTGATCACACATGGAAGTTCACCTTTGGTTTCACTGTGGATCAATAAGAAACAAAACCCAGATTTTTTGGTCCGATGCTGATCTAAATTTCAGAGCGTCCTAAACCACCGATAACGTAGATTTTATATTTCTAATCATTTTGAAAAACGTTTATAAATTTTTTTTATGTTTAAGAACATTTAATTTATAAGTTAACAAATACATGTAAATAAACACAAATAACTGTTTGAAGACTATTTAAATGAAGTAAACTTCAATTATGAAAAGAACAATTAATTTGAATTATACAATTAACAAGGAAAAGAGTCAAGATACACACATGAACTGATGTCATTTTATTTAACCACTCAGGCTAAGCCCTAAGTGGCTATGCCCACAGTAGACATGCAAAGATCTGATTCGGGTGGAGAAGAGATTCAGTGGGTTAATTAAAAATAATAGCTTTGTGTGACATGAAGATATGAGAAGAGGGTAAGGAAGGACACAGGTCAGTCAAGGACAGGACTAGTGTATAGTGAGAGCTTAGAATTGTGTTGAGAGGCATTACTGGCATAGCACTGTACTGTACATAGCATAGCTTAGACGCCCTATAGACCAACTGTTAAACATTATTTGTGGGTGAGTTTAATTTAGGTCTAACTGTGTGCCAGGCAACATGCTTGTGGGGTTAATCTTGTGGGGTTAATTGTGTGTGTGTGTGTGTGTGTGTGTGTGTGTGTGTGTGTGTGTGTGTGTGTGTGTGTGTGTGTGTGTGTGTGTGTGTGTGTGTGTGTGTGTGTGTGTGTGTGTGTGTGTGTGTGTGTGTGTGTGTGTGTGTGTGTCAGAAAGGGGACTGGAATATGCACAAGCTGGAGTGCTCAGCAATGCTTAAGTATGGTCCGAAATGGTGCCCATCAGAGAGAGTCCGCCTGGTGGCCAGGATCCTTGCCACAAAGGTGAGTGGGGGGTCTTTCTTGATTATTGTTTCCGACACTGTTCCTATTTATGAAATACGAGTTGTTGAGTATGTTTAAAGATATTAAGAAGTGTAGATTTTTTGCCAATGCTTCTTTCTACAGAAGGCACAGAAAGAACGATCTGCATCTGAGAAGCTTATACTGATGGGAGAATTACGTAAGGGATCACTCAACAGAAACACACAAACATGCGTACATTCGCCATACAATCTGTGTTAATTTAATGTAATTCATTTGTAATTAAGAGAGAGGAATAGCCAAATGGACCCTTACTGGTCCATTGGGTTCCATTTATACACTCTCAAGAGTTGAATTAACAGAAAAAAACTGGATTTCACCGCTTAAAGGAGGGGTGGGCAATCTTTTCGGGCACGTGATCGCTGTTTTCCAAGTCTGCTGTGGTCATTCAGTGCCAGACAGTGAAAACTAGAGGTTACGTAGGTAACCCCAGTTTTATTATCTCCGTAGTAATATAGTAATATTATGGGATATCAGCGCCCCCTGGCGATGCACAGAGCAAAACACATGGACTCCCGCAACAATCTCATTGGATAGGGTCATGTTACGCGAAACCGGTAGTCCGGAAGGAGTATAAAACCCCTCGCGTAACAGGGTACGCCCTCTAATAACTTCTCTCTGCACGCTGAATGCGCACAGAAAGGGGTATTAGGTAAGTATATTACAACGGAGATAATAAAACTGGGGTTACCTACGTAACCTTTAGTTGTTATTGCTCTCCTCTCGTAATATACTTACTTATGGGACACAGAAACTCCCCTTTGAGCTAAAGCCCTTGACCCTACCCTTCTGCATACCCTTGGCACCTAGTCCCGCCTCTCAGGCGAGACCCACCAGGCCAGGATGCAGAAAAGTACCCGAAGGTAAGGCCCTGACCGACCCACCGTCCACCTCATTCAGTGAATGGACTGACAAGTCCCATCCCTACTGAAATGAGAATCAGGGCCTCCTCCCCCCTGGACCCCAGCCAAGCCGGTCCAGGGGAGGCATAAGGAAGAAACAAGCAGGAAGAGAGGCATGCCCTTAGACTTGCCCTCTCCTGTCCTGGCTTGATCCAGCAGCCAAACCCAAGATTGTGTACGCCATCTCAGATGCCGCCACATCCAGGCTGTAAAAGGCCGCAAAGGTCGAAGGAGACGACCAGTTTGCCGCTGAGCATATTTCCTGCATCGACACCCCCCTGTAAAGGGCCCACGATGCAGTTACACCCCGAGTAGAATGAGCTTTTAGACGCTCTGGGACTACAGAGCCACTACTCTCATAGGCCAACCTGATCGCTTCCACGATCCATTTGGCCAAGGTCGGCTTCGCCACCGCCTTCCTTTGGCCACGGCAGAAGGAGACGAACAGCTGAGACGACCCACGGCCGGCCGCCGTCATCTGACAGTAACGCTTCAGCGCCCTTACTGGACAGAGACAGTCCTGATTCAGCCTATCTTGTAGGAAAATCAGGATGCTGCCCACAGGCGCCTGGAAAGCCACCACTGATGGTGACCGTCCTGCGCACCAAGACACAAACGCGTCCCATCGGACGTCATACTGAAGTCTTGTGGAGCGCCCTAGCTCCCTGGATGGTTGCTACCATATCAGGAGGCAACCCCTGCGAGTTCAGGCTCACCCTTTCACGGGCCAGACCCACAGATCTAGTTCCTGTGGGTTCTCGTGGAACACCTCGTTCCCTCCCTGTCTCAGCAGGTCTCTGAACAGAGGGTGGGGCCACCAGGGTTTTCACGAAAACCCTGGGGCTCAGTGACATGCCAAAAGGAAGAACCGTGTACTCGTACACTTTCCCTTCGTAGCCAAAGCGCAGGAATTTCCGGTGCGGAGGGTAGATTGGGACGTGGAAATAAGCATCCTTGAGATCTATACTCGTCCACCAATCCCCCCGTCGTATCGTGCGTAACAGCGTCCTGGTTGTTAGCATTCGAAAATTTAAGACCCTCAGATATCTGTTGAGGCCTTTCAGATTCAGAATGGGTCTCACGCCCCCCCCCCCCCCCTTCTTTTTCACCAGAAAGTATTCCGAATAGAACCCCAACCGGTTCTGATCCGGAGATAATTCTCTGATCGCACCTTTGCTCAAAAGAGACAAAACCTCCTCCCTCAGCGTCACAGCCGCAAGGCCCGTCGCTCGAGAAAACAGTACTTTGTCTGACATCCGAGGTTTTCTGGTAAACTGCAACCTGTAGCCCTTCTGAACAGTGCGCAGCACCCAGGGATTCGGTTTGCAAGCTTTCCATTGATCCAAACACCGAGCGAGGGGATTCGACGGGAAGGTGGGGGCTGCTGACGTCACCTGCTCCGTGGAGCTTGATTCCGTTTCCATGGGGACCGTTAGCGACAGCTGGGTCCATGGAGAGGCGCGGGGTATTGACGTCATCGTCACCGCAGAGCGCGTGCTCGTTCCCGAGGGAAGCGGAGGCGCCGTCGCTCTGAGTGTCGTCACAGCGGAACCTGTCTGCGACGAGGGTGCTACCCGGAACGTAGCTCTCGTCCCCCAAGGGGAGCACGTCCGGTTTAACACCGGGGACTGCTGACATGTAAACATCCGCCTCTCTTCGTCCGCCATTTTGGGGAGGTTGAGGGAGGCGGCCATCTTGTCTCTTCTCCATCCCACAGAGGCGCTTTGCTGCCATCTGCCGGACGGATGAGAGAACTGGCGTGACGCAGTTAGATTTTTTACGTTTACATGGGGCACTTCCCCTATACCTTGAAAGCAACATTCTTGAGACATTTGATTCATTGTAAAAGGTTGTACTACCTTCAATTGATTCAAGTTGGTCAATGCATGCTTCGGTATCGTCCCAGCAGTGCTCGACTGTCGACCAAGGGACAGAGAGGCTTACCGTCACCGTCACTTACTTATTTCACGGAGCCAGGCTTACCGTCACCGAGACTCCTGGCCAGAGTCCCATCGGGGGAAGGCCGACGATCCCCAGGTCTGCAGCAGAGATGAGCTTCGTCACAAACCCCAGTTTGGATGGCTCCTCTTTCCCCTCCCACGAGAACTGCAAGGCATTCCTGATGCCGCTGGCCTCGGGGAGGAGTTTTGATTCCACCCGTCTGGGGGGAAGGGCTGCCAGACCTTGGAAACCTGGGACCAGGGCTGCGCCTGCCACCCTCAGGGCCTCCATCGGCTGCTCAAGGCCGAACCTCACGATGGCCCGCCTGAAGATCTCAGATACTGGCTCGAGTGGCTCCTTGCCCGCGGTAGAGGCCTCTGACGCAGGAGCAGGATGGACGACAGGCCCCGGGCTCGACATCGTCACCTCCTGGACCTGGTACGAGGTGAGTTCCCATTCTTCCTCCTCCTCCCCACCTTCGTCCATGTCGGCATCACCTGTAGTGTCCCCGGCATCGGAGAAGATGATGCTGCCTTCGGGCGTCCGCGAGTCGCCCCAGGTTGGAATGGGAGATGGAGGGGGAAGCAGGGGCACCACTGGCGGGGACCGGCGACGAGGTTAAGGCCCCTGGGGCCACCCCGCGCCGGTCTCGTGTAGCATCGCTGGCCCTCGGAGCGGCGTGAAGCGGCGGGCCCATGGCTCCTAGGTTCTGGGCCACTTGCGGAACAACCAGCGGTGCTGCAGGCCTCCTGGCCGGGGGAAAGAAGCCGCGGTCGTCGCTTGCCGAGGCCGCGAGCAGATTGGCCCTCGACAGCCGATGATCCAGATGAAAAACCGTGAAGCACGCACATGCTCGGCAGGCGTCCTCATCTGCTGGATGGTAGCGGGCGAGCAGTGCGTGGTGCGGCCCCAGACAGGAGATGCACAGACGGTGCGGATCATCGGCCGCCACAAGAAGGCTACAGCCCACTAGGCCGCAGATCTTCGGGGCCTCCATCCTATCCTTTGTTCTCCGACACGTGGCGAGGATAAGGCTAGGTAGTAGTGATGTGCGGGTCGGGTTTTTTCATGACCCGCCCCGCCCCAACCCGCCACGGAACCCAACCCGCCTCAACCCGGCTGACGGTAAGCCTGGCTCCGTGAAATAAGTAAGTGACGGTGACGGTAAGCCTCTCTGTCCCTTGGTCGACAGTCGAGCACTGCTGGGACGGCTCAACCCGCCCCGCGACCCGCGGTGGGAATATATATATATATTATATAGCGCTCTTTTAAGTACCCAAAGTCGCTTTAAATGTCTACAGTATTGTACATTGTCATGGGCTAAATAAACAAGCATGTTGTTTAAAATAGTTTTATTTTATTCTTTTTGCATGTGAGAGCGGCTGACCCGCTTACCCGCAGCCCGCATAATTGTCTCTGAAATCCTGACTCGACCACCCGCGCCGCGGGTGGACCCGCGGGTTACGGGTCGGCCCGCTCATCACTACTAGGTAGCCACCTAGTCTAGCTTAGCGTTCTAGCTTTGTGGCCTAACCGGCTAGAAGCCTAAGCTAGCCCGACACGGGGAAAACTTTAAGAGGATAGGAAAAGAAAATAATAATAAATAATAGGTAACGCGGGAGCGTTAAATAAACAAAACTTTTTAGCTCGAAACGCCCGTAGAGGTGCACTCCGTGCCCTCGCTCTGGGATTTGCTGGGATCGAGCAAAGTTCTCTGTGCTGTTGTGCTGTAACTCGTGCGCATTCGCTTGTGCAGAGTGAAGAAGAGGGCGTACCCTGTTACGCGAGGGGTTTTATACTCCTTCCGGACTACCGGTTTCGCGTAACATGACCCTATCCAATGAGATTGTTGCGGGAGTCCATGTGTTTTGCTCTTTGCATCGCCAGGGGGCGCTGATATCCCATAAGTAAGTATATTACGAGAGGAGAGCAATAACAACCACCATTGCTTTTACGTCTTATAGGGAGTACGCACGTGCATCACTTTACCACCGGGTCACCCCCCCCCCCTCAAAGTGGTAAAACATTGAGCAGCATGGAGCGTTGGAGTTTGGAAGCATTCGTTGGAAATCAGTCAATGGTCCTGCGTACCACCTGTTTGTAAATTGCACATAATGCAGGAGCCATTTTTTCACAGAATCAAATGTTTTATGGTCACCACTGCTATGCCCTATAGGGTTGAAGTGGTTAATACAGTGGAGCAGTGTATTAGTGTAACCTGTCTATTCTGTATTTATATTCTTTGCAAATGGGTATGTTTTTACACTTTCAGTTAATTAACACTGTGTATTTTACTGTGTATTTTACTGTGTATTTTGAAAACCAGATGTGGACAACAAGAGGAGATCGTATCACGAGTCTGACATCTCCAGCCTGCATCACTTCTATTCTAAACACCTGGACTTCCCTGATCACCATGACCTGCTTTCACTCTTCTCACAGGTAGCCACTGTGAACACACACACACACACACACACACACACACACACACACACACACACACACACACACACACACACACACACACACACACACACACACACACACACACACACACACAGTTGTTGTTGTCCAGAGGAAACCTTGTATGTCCAAAACTGTTACTTTACAGGAACTGGGGGTAAAATAACACGTGTTCCAGTGGATACAATGTAGTTATGCTTTAGTCACAAGCTGTTAATACTGTCTATTGGTTCAAAGTTTCAAAAACCCATGGACAGACTTTACCACTTTCAACCTGGCATCCCAATGTTGAGCATGCCATTATAGGTAAAGAACTATCTAAAATCAATAGCTGATCTACAAGCTCACATCACAATGCACATCACTGTGAGCTATAAAGAAAAAAAGTAATATGGAGATACAAGGTTTCTGCCAGACAGTAACAATATACTGTACCAACCCTCCCCCCCTTTGCTGTCTGCTACTTTGATACAGAATAGTATTAGTGCACTGACCACTTTCTCACCTGTCCAGCACTCATGGATTCTGAAACGCTAACCATCTGCCAACCATTTCTCAACTAACTTACTGCAGATCATTAAAAATGAGAGGAAGAAGAAAATATGTCTCCTTAGAGACAGCTGAGCACCTCTCTCCGTAGACAGCAGACTGCCAGAAAATAACCAGCTCACCCCTATATAGCCCCATGGCCCCTCCCACCAGAACAAACCAAATAATTAGGGGGATTTCTGATACTGTCACCAGTGTTCCTCTTCAACACCTCTTTTACAAAACCTTGTCCTCAGACAAGATGGTTTGGACCAAATTGGCATGATCAGTGATTACAGGTGCGTCTCCTGACAACCCTATAAATTGGCCTGAACTCCACCCTGACTCTTTTAGGATCCAGTGAAGAGCCATGGTGAGAGAGAGAATGATTTGTTTGCATTTGAATAAGTAACCTTAAACTCTGCTTTTGGTGGTCTCTGTTTGTCCATACAACCTACCAATTGTGCACCATTGATAGGCCATGTGTCAAAACAGTGACAGTGTGTGGTCACAGTGTCACATTACCTCCCTCCTCTCCAGCCACTGCAAGCTCAGGAAGACGACAGGTAATCAGCTAGCAGGTTAGACTTTCAAGGGACAGACTGAGGCCCGGTGCCCTGGCTGTTGACAGTGGTACAGTAGCAGATGAGATCCTTAACTGGACCTTGTCTGGAGAACCCTCTCGTCTCCCCCGAGGTGCCTTGACCACCCACTGGACCACCTGCTTTGTGATCCCCTCTACGTGGCAGGTCAGCTGCATCTTGGGATACTACCCTGTTCTGTTGCCTTGGCATTCTCAGATCTTTGCGAGCATTGAGGTACTGGCCAGCAAGTTTAGCGGCAGTAGGTCCATCTTCTGGCTCGTGTTCCTTGACCCAGGTCTTCATGTCATGGGGAAGCATGCGAAGCATTTGCTCAAGAATGATAAGCTCTGTGATTTCGTCTTTGGAGCGCTGCTCTGGCTTCATCCATCTTCTGTAGAGTCCTTTGAGTCTGTTGTAAGTCTCCTTGGGAGATTCACCAGGGGGAATGTGTGTTGACCGGAACTGGAGTCTGTAAGTCTCAGGAGAGATATCGAACTTCGCAAGGAGGGCTTCTTTAAGATTAACGTAGATGTTGGAAGCATCTTCTTCCATTGCGGAGTAGGAATCAAGGGCTTTCCCAGTTAGGAGTGGAACGAGTCTACAGGCCCATTCAGACTGCGACCAGCCCCAGGTCCGAGCGATACGCTCAAAGCGCACAAGAAAGTTCTCTAGATCCTCCCCATTTAGGAAAGGGAGCATCTTTGGGCCTCGTCTCATATGCATGTCGGTATCAGCTACAGGCTGTAGGGAGCCGCTTGACTGAGCAGATGGAGGATTCGGGGTTGAAAGTCGGAGTGGTTGAGTTATGGGTGCAGGTGTGGGCAACTGCATCCGGGGACTATCATCAGAAGAAAGATTAATGGGACGGATAGTATTTTGACTAACCTCACCTACATTGGGTTGTGAGGGGACGGTGTTGGCACCAGACACTGTAATGGCAGTTTTTAACTGCTGGAGTTCACGTACAAGAATATTTTCTCTTTGTTGCTGACTAATCAAAAAGTATTTTAACATGGCAGCCAGTGAAGTTTCACCTGGCGCTTTTCCTTGTCCCTTTCTGAATTGTTTTGGTCTAGCCCCAAAGCCCTCATAACCCTTTTCATCTTCTTCAGACCCATCTGTGTATCACCCTACTCCCTCAGGCTCCTCTGCAATGGCTGCCCCTTCAAACTCCATAGCAATGGCCCCACCAATGGCTCCCTCTCCAGTCTCCTCTGTAATTGCCATCTCCGACACTTGAGATCGTAAACCAAACTTTGTTCGAACTCTGCCAGGTTTGATCAATTTACCTCTGCGGCTTGCCATCCCACCACTGCCACCAAATGTCACACCCCTGTCTCGGGTGAGGGTAGTATGTAACCCTTAGTACCACTAGACATTCAAAGGATGGCAAGGCACGCAGTTGGACAGGTTTTAAACATGGTTTATTTTCCCCAAGTGTCAATATAAGAAAAATGGCAAAACAAAGGCGACCAGTCGTCTCCTTAGAGACAGCTGAGCACCTCTCTCCGTAGACAGCAGACTGCCAGAAAATAATCAGCTCACCCCTATATAGCCCCATGGCCCCTCCCACCAGAACAAACCAAAAAATTAGGGGGATTTCTGATACTGTCACCAGTGTTCCTCTTCAACGCCTCTTTTACAAAACCTTGTCCTCAGACAGGATGGTTTGGCCCAAATTGGCATGATCAGTGATTACAGGTGAGTCTCCTGACAACCCTATAAATTGGCCTGAACCCCACCCTGACTCTTTTAGGATCCAGTGAAGAGCCATGGTGAGAGAGAGAATGATTTGTTTGCATTTGAATAAATAACCTTAAACACTGCTTTTGGTGGTCTCTGTTTGTCCATACAACCTACCAATTGTGCACCATTGATAGGTCATGTGTCAAAACAGTGACAGTGTGTGGTCACACTGTCACAACGACCAAATTGTTATCCAACAGGTGTGAATACATTAGCAGGATTAGTAATGATTTCTCTCTCTGTGCAACAGGCTCACTGTAATACCTTCGATTTTTGTGATGAGGAATTGGAACATCATATCGGTTGTGTTGTCTACGCTGAGTAAGAACACACACACGCACTCGCACACGCACACGCACACGCACGCACACACACGCACACATACAGAGTTAACCCCTCATCAATGTAACCACTTAAACTCTACTTATCATGTCAGTAAACCATTACAAAAAGCTACAGTACTGCAATAATGTGTGGTTGTCACAAAATGCCAGACTGACAGAGTTTTTTAGAAAAGTGTCAACCCACTGCCAGCGAACCGAGTGATTTTGACTAACCTTTGAAAAATCAAAGAATATTATCCATGATCGCCGTCCTCACGGTGATCTAGTCCGTGAGCCAGGACCCCAAATATGGGGTCATCAGTACCATCTGGGGGGAATAATTCTCATAGTGATTTTTGGGTAGGTATACACCCCTAGAGCTAGGAAAAATGTGATAGCCTTGCATCGGTGGTAGCTATCTGTGTGTTATCACTCCTTTTATAACCACAAGCCAAAACACAGTTTTCAAAATCCGAATGAAGCATTCTACTTCAAACTGATGGTTCTCTCTTATTATTGACCCTCTCTCTCTGAAAAATGGTTGGGATAAAGCTCAGACTATATATTGTTCAGAAAGGTTGTTAAAATTAGCATATCTAGAATATTTTTCTATTACAGGCAGTGACAACATAAGATGTACTTCGGTTTTAATGAAAGATGGAACACAAAGGGTTCCTTTGTAAATTACCTAAAGATTTAAAACCATGTTTACATACATAGATTCTAAGGAAATGTATTATGAAATTCAATAAACAGAATATAGTGCAAGTGTGTAAGAAAATATCCAAAATGGCCACTAAACACACGCCTGGCAATTTTTAACTTGTAATCCGCTTGTCTTAGAATAGTACCTCTGTGTAATACCTCTTTTTTAGGGTTTTCATATGTGTAGAATCCATTCCTGTTGTTATTTTTTTAATATCAGGTCAATCATGTCAAAGGTCAGGTCAAGGTTAAATTTGACCTCTGGGAGAACAACAAATGGAAACAACTTGATGAACTTTCATTCAATTTGTTTTGTGAAAAGTGTCATTAACATGTCACAAGAACTGTTATTAATAATAACCTGAATGTAAAATGATATAATCTAATGGCAAATATGTATCTTTTGCAGCTACATCTGTATTCTCCAACCCACATCCTGTTCTACCTCATCCTTACAAGTATCCTCCTCAGTAACCATCTTCACCAGAGCAGTTACAGTACATCAGTGATGTACTTCTCACTCTCCATGTGCCCTAAATTGATATTGCACCATGTCACATAGCTCTGACGGTGCTGGGTCACCCTTAGCAATGACAGGAACAGGAATATCCTGGATCTCCCATCCAAATTTTGTGACATCAAACGACTTGTCAGGTGGAGATTGGTGGTCTGCCACTTTCCACAACATCACTTGTAAATGAGCCCACATGTGGTGCAACAGGTTGGTCGGTGTTGGAGGAAGGGCCATTGACTTGTGGCACCCACCTCACCCAGCACATCAGGGTAGCCTGGGAAGTTCCCTGCCAGCAAAGTGGTGTGTGCTCTGATCTTGCCTTTGCCATACATATAAGACTGTCCCATCACAATGCTCCATCTGTACTTTACACTGTAGGTGATACACCCCAATACACCAACAGGACAAGAACATCAGTTAAATCACTGAGCATGTGTATCACACCCTTTCCAGAGATGGCTGCATCAGGGATATAGGAAATCATGGTGATGTCTGCCTCATCATGACTAAATGCAGTATCTATCGTCAGCACTGAAGGTGTACAACATGCTCAACGGCTTCTGCTTAATGTTCTTACTCTTCATGATGACATCTCATATGGGTGATCTTTCTGTGTGTGAGGATACACCCCAATATTTTATGACCAAGACACACCAGTGCTTCAACTCTCCCTCTACTGTTTCTGCACATTTTGGGGAAGGCTTCAGTCCACTCCACTCACATGCATCATGACAGCATCTTTCCTGATCGTTATGGCAGTCTGCTCCCCAGACTGGTGAGCAGAGACAGTGATCCAGAATCCATCATGGTGCTGACAGACAAGGTCTAGCTTAGCCTCTATGGCATGGAGCACATGCATCTTCGGCAGGCACTGGGTTAGATATCAAGCACACTGCACATGGCCAGCACGGAAGAAGTGCTTCAGTCATGTGCTTCATGAGAGAAAAGGTTAAGTTAATGTCAATGTGTCTCCCTGCACATTCAAACTGGTGGATGTGAAGTGTAGGAAGAAGTTGTCTACCCACTGTCAGCCAGTAGGATGGAAATGCGCAGTGTCCAGGTAGGCTACTGCTGTAGCCTATCTGTTCAAATGTCTTTGGCCAAGTTGAGAGAAACCACTTCAAGAGTGCTGCTGACTCAGGACTTGCCTGTCATGTTCTGCAACCACATGCATTTCCACTTCCAGTGCTGAACCTTGCATCAGTTTTGCAATGCAGCTGAAGAATGACTGTATAACATTACAATTACATTATAGAGTTTTTCTGGCTGATTCCATACCTGTAAGGTGTCAACAAACGGCTCCATGTCAATTGTGAGGTGAATAGGGCCTACTGTACATGTCAACCAGTGACCATATCTGCTGCCTGCTTGGACACCTGGTTGGACGATAAGGTGCGAGAGAGACCTTGACCTGACCAGCACATAGGCCAAAGACTGACCAACAAGTGAAAATATAACAGTAGAAATAGATTCTACACCTATGAACGCCCCCCCCCCCCAGGTCCCCATATGAATCACCATAAGTTCACAGATTCACTCATGCAACTGCAATATTTTGTTGTTTTTAACATAATTTAGTACAATGGAACATCACCATGGGATGGACACCATCTTTGATTTGGCAATAAATAATTAACTGATGGTAATTTCACTGATTCAGCCATATTTCTTGAACCCTAAAACCTAGTTTTAGACACCAAAACCACCTTTCTAGGTTGAACAGTATCATAAAGCCATTTAAGCTCATGGCAGTCATATTGGACGCCATCTTGAAAATGATGGCTTTACGAGAAATATAATTTCTTAGATTTTTTTGTATGTTCTTAAGCATGCCTAGACGTACCAGAACCAATTGAAAAACCTTTTGTATCTTTTTTTGGGGGGCGGTTAATAGTATGTTTTCATAGATTGACCCATGTCATTTTCGCCTAGTGTTATAAAATAAAACGCATGATAGCACCCATAAAGCTACCATTGGTGCAAGGCTATCACATATTTTCTAACTCTAGACATGCATACCTTGACAAAAATCACTATGAGCATTATTCCCCTCAGATGGTACTGACCAACCCCCCTGGCTCACGGACTAATCCCCTCATTACACGCACAGGGGTCTCGTGCAATCGGGGGAAATGTATGTAATGCAATGTATATCTATAGTTTTTTACTAGTGTAGGACGTTTAGGGTTAGGTCTGTGTTTTGCAACCACATGTTACCACTCAAATTAAAGCTTAGAATGGTGAGCAGTTTTCTATAGCCATTAGGAACATGTTGGTTCTCAGCACACACTTTCAAATTGGGGATATTAATAGGCCTTATTTTAAAATTATATTTGTCTATGAAATATTGCATTAAAAGGCCATTTAAGCATATATGGATGTTTTGAAGAAGTAAAATCACCATTCCAATCAATTGCCCATACTTGAATTGTGCAGAGAAGTGGGTTCATATATGAACACCATTGAAAGTTCTTCATATATTTGTTGTAACAATTTGCATGTGACAATATAGGAGTCCACGTATTCAACGCATGATAACTGCACTAAGCTACTCGTCTGCAATGGTTATCATGCCAAACTGTGAAATATAGATGTATACAGCTAGTCAAAAAAAGATTAGACTTAGATTTTCCCACCCATTTGATAATCATGGCTCAATTTTGGGGCTCTGGCTCATACAGTATATTCTCTCTCTCTCTCTCTCTCTCTCTCTCTCTCTCTCTCTCTCTCTCTCTCTCTCTCTCTCTCTCTCTCTCTCTCTCTCTCTGTTGACCCTCTCTCCCCATCACCCTCTCTCCCCTCAGTGTTTCCCTCATAAACCACAGCTGTGTACCCAGCTGTGTGGTTTTCACAAACAAGGGAACGGCAGCAGAAATACGGGCAGTACAGGATATGAAGCCTGGTGATGAGGTGAGGAGAAGAGACACCCACAGGGATGTATTTGTGTGGATGGGGGACACGGTATGTGTTACAAGGGGGTAGGGCAGTGGTTTTGAACCTTTTTCATGTCAAGGTCCATTATTTATTTGGCATTTGAGCTCTCAGACCCAAGCCTTAGAATATGTTACCGTTGGATATGATTTTGTCCACAATTCCATCCATGCTGTATTGATGTTGGTACCATAGGAGAGATAACAGGCAAACGTTGATCAAAATAACAATTATTCTTCATTCTCTAATTGTTGACTTCTTGTAAATTAAGTGTTGCAGATGTTATAATAGTTTAACTCTTGAGAGAGTAAAATGAAACCAATTGCCAATTGTTACCAACTCTCCATCATTTAGCTGAGGACCACCTGGAACCCCCTCAAGTACCACTGGTGGTCCCCGGACCACTGGTTGAGAACCACTGGGGTAGGGGATCACCATTTGAACCAGCTGGTCTTAACCACTTTAAACCTGGCATCCTATTGTGGGCATACTGTAGGTGAAAGTTTCCAAAGATGTACAACATTTTATAAAATAGCAAAATAATTATATATCTTTTGTGAGTGTCTTGTAAGCCTGTGCGGGCTGGGCATCAGTCTTTTAGGGTAGGTACACACTGTAGGATATTTGCTCCGATTATGCTGTCGGGGACCTTTTTTGTCGATCGCCGACAAAACCCCCCTCGGGCTTTCATCTGCGACATATTGCTTGCTGTGTGTGAAAGGCTCTGCGAGAGGATCTACCCGCGATAATATCGCTGGGTGATGCGTTCCCGAGTGTTTCTAGATATCTAGCAGGTTTGATATTTGGCTCTGTCGCCGACTGGACATCATACAGTATGAACGGGGTTGCGATCATTTTGCGAGGAGATCCGCGCTACAGCCAATGAGAGCACATTACAGCCACCGTGACTAGGGGAGGGTCGCTGGACCTGACCGCAACAGACAGACCCCCACATAGTACCGCAATATTCCCGCCCCGTCCAGTATGAAGTTAAACATTATAAAACAGGATGAGAGAGTGAGCGAGCGTGCTCGAGGGGGGGCTGTTTATTTGATAGGAATTGGACACAGAGAGAGACTGAGAGACTGAGAGAGCAAGAGCGAGCTCCGTTTGTGTGTGTATATGTGTGTGTGTTCAGCGTGTGTCTGAACAGTGTTGCCAGAGTTTGCGAGAGAAATAAGCAACCAGGTCTATGAAAACAAGCCCAACAAAAGCGACTAGGCCACATGAGCACTTTAAACCTATATACAAATACATTGGATATTTGCATCGCAGCTATTGTTGGCGATCAATCTATAGTGTCAAAAACGATGTATGACAGCCAATTTCAAGAAATGGACTCCTGTAGTGTGAAATGCTTAACGATCAGATGACTCCCTGACCACTTTAAAAGTCCTACAGTGTGTACTTGCCCTTAGACACTCCAGATAAAAAACAACTCCTTGACCCCAGAAGTAGATGTGGAGGAGAAACCTGAAGTACTAATCACATGTCTCTGTATGTGTTCCTGTGCCTTACAAAGATGCTGATCAGCTACATAGACCTTTTATACCCAACAGAAGACAGAAACGAAGAGTTAAGAGACGGATACAACTTCACCTGTGACTGCCAGGAATGTCAAACTAAGTCCAAAGTAAGTCATGAAAAACCAAGACTGGAAAAAAAATCTTGACAAAATAGAATGACATATACAGTTCAGTTCTGAAGTTTTAGTGTCCGGTGAGGGAATTTGAATGTGTAAACACAGAGATAAAAACCTTAGAACATAGAGTAAACACTGTAAACCTGGGATTCCCTAACCTTTTCAACTCGAGACCCAAAATATACATTTGGTGTCTGCACATGACCCAAATGTGCAAAAATACATTATTATTATTATTATTATTATTAACACATTGAGTGCCTTAAACGGTCCGGACCGTTTTTCACCCAATTTTATTTTTATACGTGGGGCCCACGTGGGGCGCTAAAACGAAACTTTGGGATCATCCAAGGAGTTTCTGAGAAGGAGAGGCCGGATGTGGATCCATGTCAAAAATCCTTCCGGTCGGCCATTCCAATGTTATCTCCTTGACTAAAAGCTTAATATTGTTACGCGGGACCCTCCGCCGTCTTGCACGCACGCTTGTTTACATGCACTTCCGCGTCGGGGCTTCTACAGCACGAAACTTATCAACGTAAGTGGATGGAAGAAATGCTGGCACTGAACGTATAATATTTTAAAGTTTAAAGTTGTGAATATTTTCAGAAAATTTCTGAGAATCTTTTGAAACATTTTTGAAATAAATAAGCAAACAAACAAACAAACACAATCATCACCTCAACATCACACACAGCAGTATTGATAGATCTTTGATAACAGAATTATCCTAGTTCACAAGCGGCTAATGTTCCTCAACTCTAACATGTCATCTTCTCTCCTTGGTCTCAGGACGAGGCCAAGCTCAAAGTGCGTGAGCGGAGTGATCCCATTGGACCAGACGTCATCAGTGACATGGTCCTCTTCGCTAAGATGACCATTGAACGGTTTGAATTAGCCATCAAGAGCAAGGAGAAAAATATCCTTACATAAGATGAGGTTTTCACACCCACAACTCCCTGTGTTTCAGGCCATGTGCCTCCTTGTGCTATTCATAGGGCTGTCACGATTACACATTTAAGTTGATGATTCATTGTCACTCAAATAATTGCGATTAACGATTTAATTGTGTTTGGCATTGAACATTGGAACAAATTAAGCCTTTTAGGCTTTGTAATCATAAATTGCAAAGGGCAGATATGACAAATAACATAATAAATACAATTTTATATTTTTATATATTCAATACTTTTATTCATGTAAAAAAAAAGCAGAAATAGCAGATCTACAAGCATACAACGTGTCACACAGTGACGCATTGTAAGCTTGTAGATCTGCTATTTCTCTTTTTTTAAATTTTTTATGTGTGAACATTTTTCAAAATGTGAACGATTATGACGATTTTGCACACATAATTGCGATTATCTCAAATAATTGCGATCAGACAATTATCTAATAATTGTGACAGGCCTAGCTATTGATCGTATAAATAGCGCCCGGAGTCATGCTGTACCTGTTCTCGAAAAGCCCTTTTCGCACACTGATCCACATGAGACAACTTATACTTGTTCGGCAAGAGCCTCTTTGCTCTGAAAATATTCTCTGAAAACCAACATAAATGTAATTAAATTTAAATTCAAAGTAAAGTTAAAGTAAAAGCTGTTGAATCAACAAAGTATAGCATCCCACCGTTACAAGAGTCTGATTTGAGTACCTTTAACAATAGCTTTTCAGGTTCAGCCTGTGCCATTGCATCCTTAACTCTCTTGCACCCCCTAGCGAGTTGCTGGATATGTGTAAACAGTCCCTGGACAAGATGGGAACCGTGTTCGATGACTCCAACGTGTACATGGTCCTTGTGATGAACATAGCCATGGCGATGTGTACCTCCATGGGAGATCTGAATGGTGCGATCTGTTATGGCGAGAAGATCGCACAGCCTTGCAGGTAGCCTACTACTACAACTTTCAGGAATGGCCTCAAATCTCAAAACCTGGAGGGAGCGAGTCATAGAGCCGGGCTATTAACCGAAAATATGTCAAAATCGATATTTAGGCCTACAGGTTAATTGACTAATCAGGAAGCTTTTAAAAAAAAAAACATATATATTTATATGAATGAATCAACAATTTGATTATATTTTTTATTATTGACTAAATCGATTGTCTGATTAACCACTTAAAGGGCAAGACCACTTTGGTAGAGGTTTGGGTTGTGTATTGACCTTGCCATGATGTAACTCCAAAGGTGGGCAAGAAATAAAAAATAATTGCTCCATTGATGAGAAATTGATAATTAAAAATATGCTCCTCATTGACTTACATTGTACGGTAAAACAGCTCTAGAAGTCACTCTTTTAGCACATAAAAAAAATGCAAACTAAGTTGATTCAGACAATATAGAACATCACCAAACCCAGTACTGTTTTTTTTTTAAATAAAAATGTTAACTTCCTGTTGATTTCGCTATTTTGATTAAGAAGAAAACCCGGACTGGACCCATGGATCCGGATCCGGATCTTCAAATAGGAAAATCATCAGGAAGTTGACATTTTTATTAAAAAACAAACAGTACTGGGTTTGATGATGTTCTATATTGTCTCAATCAGTTTTGTTTGTGTTTGTTTACGTGCTAAATAAGTGACTTTCAGAGCTGTTTTACCGTGCAATGTAAGTCAATGAGGAGCATATTTTGAATTATCAATTTCTAATCAATGGAGCAATAATTTTGTATTTCTTGTCCACCTTTGGAGTTACATCATGGCAAGGTAACTACACAACCCAAACCTCTACCAAAGTGGTCTTGCACTTTAACCCTGTATTATATACTTCAGTGTACAATGGTGGCGTACACGGAGAGTAAATAGCCGATCTACAAGATCACACGCTTGTAGATCTGCTATTTTCAGTAATATTATTATGTGTTTAATAATCGTTCATTAATCGTAATCTAGAAATAATAAAATAATAATAAAATAATAATAATAAAAATAATCAGGATATTAATTTTAAGTCATAGCCATATCGACCAGTGTGTCATATCTTTATATAATGGCTGTGCAAATCCTCCTTGTCCTGTGCAGTGAGCTGTATCCACCATACTCTCTGACCGTGTGCGCCCTCTACATGAGGTTGACTAAACTCTACATGAGCGTGGAAGACTCATTCATGGCTATGGGTTATCTCCAGAAGGTAATGATTTAGCACACTATATAGTCTAAAAGACTCACAGTGGGTTGATGAACATTTTTCAAATACAGTGCATCAGTTACTAGCCTATACAATACAGTTGCTACATATAGTGTGTGTGTGTGTGTGTGTGTGTGTGTGTGTGTGTGTGTGTGTGTGTGTGTGTGTGTGTGTGTGTGTGTGTGTGTGTGTGTGTGTGTGTGTGTGTGTGTGTGTGTGTGTGTGTGTGTGTGTGTGCAGGCAATACCCATCATGGAGGTGAATTGTGGCAAGGATCATCCGTACCTGAAAGAGCTACAAAAACATTACGCCAAATTTGGACCCCTTTAAGATAAGTCGTAAAGTGCAGGGGGCTTCAAGCTAAAATCAATACATGTAAAAAGGACCACTCAAAATGATATGTATTTGTCCGCAGTTGTAACAGTTGCCTTTTCTTTTGCACATTTTTCTTTTTATGCTTTATTTTGTAACTACTATTGAAGTGCCTTGAGCCAGTTGTGGGCCGGTTCACCTTGAGGGGAGGGAGGGGTGCCACAGTAATCTGTAGGCAAATTGATAAGGGTCACAGTCACAGGTGTAACGAGCCATGGCTCGTTACACCTGTGACCCTTATCACAGCTTATGATTAACACACAGGGGGAGATTATACGTTTTTTTTTACCGTTCTCTTTATTTGCATCAACAAAATGTTGCTGTGATTGTGTGATGTTGTGTGATGTTACATTCAGTTATTTAACGTGTCAAAAACGGTTTCCCTGTGCCCAGCCGAGTGGCTAAATGTGTGTTCAAGATGGTCACTAGCACTACAACTATATATATTTTCCCCCAATACATTCTAGAAGTTTATCTCGCAAAATCTGTTTTTGTTCCAGCAAAATAATTGTGTGAGCGTTATACATATCTTATACAGGATAAACACATGAAATTGGAAGTGATGACACAAAGAAGTTAACCGGAACACTGCAAAATAGAAGCTGATAAATGGGTATAGTCATCCAATCTTGGATGAAATTGGCAATCTATCTACCTTAAAGTGTATTTATAAGAGCTGGAGAGACAGTGAAACCCCGGTTTCACCTTAATATAAATAACATTGTTTATAACAGGTCTAGCTTTGCACACCAAAAAACGAATCAAAGGAATAGTTTTAACGTTCTGACATCTGTCCACTAGATGGTGGACTTTAACCACATAATCATTCATTCTGTGTGTCTCAGCATTTTACATGGGTTACTTTGATATGAGTTAGACTCTTAACTCATATTGCTGAGCATATATTGCTCTAACTGTTAGAGCAATGTTTCTCAACCTTTTCAGGCCATGACCCCACATAATAATCATATTTGAACTGGGGACCCCCCACCCTGACAAGCACTTGGAATGTAGGAGTTGAGGCATTACATTTAGTATGACTCGGTTCCACAGATAAATATTGTGAAAATAGCCGAACTACAAGCTCATAATGCGTCACGTTGTGAGCTTGAAGTTCGGCTATTTTCAAATTTTCAAAGCATACATAATATAGGTCTGAAGTGGTTTTGTAATCATAATCAAGAAGAAACTAAAGTTTTCAAATAATTATAGTGGAGTAAAAGTACAATATTTGCCTTTGAGATGTGGGAGTAGCAGTAGAATTATTGAAAATTAGAAGTACTTCAGTAAAGTAAAAATACCTCACAATTGTACTTAAGTAAGGTACTTGAGTAAATGTACTTGAGTAAATTAACTATGTCATTGACTCTTTCAATGAGTCATCACTTTTTCTACATTTATTTACGTAGTTAAATTGGTCAGGGATCTCATCAACAACAACCAAAACCTACCTACACAGCTCATTATTTGTTGGTCGATTTATTTCACTGCAATCTGGGAACACATTCCTCATTGTAAATGGAGAGGGACACATTAAATATGGCTGGTATACTTCATTGTTCACATGTTGACAAAAACACACACATTACTTAATTTCACAACTGATACGATACCAACTAAAGGGTTTTTGTTTTGTTTTATTGGTAGAAGTTAGAACACATCTAATTTTCAAATTCTCTTGTGGTGCAGCCACAGAGATCTGGTGAAATGATTACTGTTCGCTTTGTCTCTTGTCATCACTGCTGGTGTGAAGAGATGAGCAGCTGTTTCCATCCATGGACTCAGGTTCAGAATAACACATAAAAGTCCCTTGGAAAGAGGGCAACATGATGAATAAAAAAGTGATTTAATGTCAAACCCAGATGCAGAGAGAGATAGAGAAGACAGACAAATGACAGAGTGACAGCAGATCAAACTGCCTTCTTCTGAATGGGATGAATATTCAATTGATATTCGGCAAGAAATCATACATAACATAAGTACAAACAATATGGAAGCATTTGACCATATCTATCAATTCAGTCTCAATCTACTTCCAATTAATATTCCAGACCAGTATAGTTGACATTATAACTACATTCCTAATCACCTACCTGCCAAATACCATGGGGTTGGGGGTGTGGTCATCTTGTAATGTGAGAGATTAAAACGATTGAATGTACTGCTCCTTTAAGAAGGACACGGGGTGGGAGGGGGGGTGTTGTTGCGGAAGAGAAGCCGGGAGAAACAAAACAGTGAGACACCCTATGAGAGACACTCGATAAGTTTCGTTTCATTGCCTTGCGTACCAAGAAATGTGTTAAGTTTCGTTTCTTGATGTTTGAGTTTCGCATTGAGGAAATGGTGAAATGATACTGAGTTGGGATTTGCCCAGACAACAACAAAAAAACACAGTAGACCTATAAAACAACAGATACACAGTAACAGTGATCATTGACAGAGAGTGATCTGATGTGACTGCAACCTGACTGTTCTCTCATAAAACCACGACTGAGGTAATGTAGCCCAATGATTTGATTGGATTTAATTGTTATTTATGATTATCTTTGTCATCAAGTTCAACGTAAAGGGCAGAATTTGCCCTTTACGTTGCCAAACTGTCAATTAATATAAGAGGCAAACATTTTTAAAATAGCAGATCTACAAGCTCACAACAACGCCTCGCATTGTGAGGCGTTGTGAGCTTGTAGATCTGCTATTTTCACAATATTTATCTGTGGAACAGAGTCAAACTAAATGTAATGCCTACCATTCCAAGTGCTTGTCAGGGTGGGCGGTTCCCAGTTCAAATATGATTATTGTCAAAGATATTTGAACATGTAAACATTAACTAATGTGATATAATATGTTTGCATTTGCAAAATGCAAATGCAGGACATTTGCATGTCGTCCTGCATTTGCATTTTTTAATGAAAAATAAAAACGTTGCTCATCGCATTGTGCCGCGTTGTGAGCTTGTAGATCTGCTATTTTCAAAGTGGTTGTTTTGCTGCTATATTAACACATTTAGCTGGGGACGCTGGTGTATTGTGTCTAGACATGATTGGTTGTTCTGAATGTTCGTAGGCTAAGCATTTTGGCAACCTCTCTCTCTGTCTCTCCGCCCAGCTCAACTTTAAACAGGAAATAGAAACCATTGTATTAATCAGTAATCTTGTATCTGACACTGTGTGATACAGATCAACTACAAAGTCAAGAATTGGACCTTGTACAGACATCAGGATTAATGACAGGTGAGGACTTAAACACATGTTTGATAGTGTTACAGTGTAGCCTACAATAGAACTGTATGGCTGTACATTATAATACTATAAGATGAAATATGTTTTAATATCTTCATTAAATACAAATGTTGCTTATTGGAAGCAGCAGGGCCGTGCCAAGGGTAGTGCGAACGGTGCGGCCACACAGGGCCCCGCGCTTGGGGGAGCCCCGCAAAAAAACGAAAAAAAAAAAAAAAAAAAAAGAAATCCTTTTTTTTTTTTTTTTTTAATGAACAGAATCACATTTATTAAGAGTTATAAAAAGAAATAACCGCAAATAACCACCAAAAACTCGGAAATATCCGCCAAAAAATCGCGCGCGAGTTCGCACAGGGCCCCGCATTTCTCCCGCACGGCTCTGGGAAGCAGTTTATGAAGTCAATTAATATCAGTTTTTGTGTTGATTCAGAACGGGCCATCAGGGGATGACGATACGCATAGTAAACAGGACCTGTGGTAACGTGACAGCTTAAAGGGGGGACACCACCACAATCTATCTTTGCTTACCTTGTGGAATAAAGTCACTTCGACAGGGCACTCAGAAGACCATGGAAGCAACAATGAAGAAACAAATCGAGGGAATCGAGATGTTCGACAGTCCTACTAAAGGACGAGGTCTTCGGGTGACCAAACCATTCAAAGTTGGAGAACTTGTCTTCACCTCCCCGGCGTACTCTTACATCCTCAGAGTTGAACAGAGGGGAAAGTACTGCGATTGCTGCTTGGCTAAGTATGTATTTATGTGGCATGCATGCATATTCCAACTTGTTATTTCCTTTCTGTGTGCATTAACAGGCCTGTGTTGTAGGCCACACATAGAGTACCGAAGTCCTGACGTCACTTGTTCATCCCGTGTGTGTGTGTGTGTGTGTGTGTGTGTGTGTGTGTGTGTGTGTGTGTGTGTGTGTGTGTGTGTGTGTGTGTGTGTGTGTGTGTGTGTGTGTGTGTGTGTGTGTGTGTGCCTGTGTGTGCTTGTGTGTGTGTGTAAACAATCATTATACAACAGGTAGTTCCGACCAAGCAATCTGATTGGCTGAAATAGCTTTCTAGCCGTGCTTCAAACCAGCATCATAGCACGGGCCTAATCACATTAAATAAATCACTCCGCACTGCAGTCCGCACCTGATTAGACCATATATTGCACAGCTGTGCTGTGAAGTCACGCTGTCCCACGGTAGGAAAACAAACAGACAGTACCCACCGCCGCCACCGGGAACAAACAGCTACGCAAAATGGACTATGTTGTTAATTTTGACTTATTTGGTGGACTTACGGTTGATCAATGGTTAGAAGAGAGCACACTAAATCGCCTAAAATCCTATAATAAAAGGAATAACTGGAAAAAAGTGTGCTTTATTTCAATGGTAACATCCATACTGTATAAATATCCTCCTGTGTTAAAGTAAAATTACTCCCATTTCGTTAACAGTCCAGTGTATGTTATACTCTATCGTACGGCAAAAATAGCCGATCTACAAGTTCACAACGCATCGCCATCTTGACGCGTTGTGAGCTTGTAGATCAGTTATTTTGGCCACGTAACACGATCGTACGACGGAGCCTATAGCCTACTGGAATCAGCTGTGTTGATGAGACGATGACTCGGAGTGCTGCGCTGTCAGGGACTATTTTGTCTCAGTCAAACAAACTCTTCTCTTTACAGGGAAACGGATAAGCGAAATGTTTTTTATTATGAATTGCCCCACAATATGAATACATTTGGATGTGTTTTGTTGGTAACTGTTGTATAATCGCAATATTACACTCGAGGGTGTGCTTTACCTTACATTATTAGCACTTCTGTGATCGCGGCACCGCATCACAGGCGTGCTAATAATGACGGTAAAGCACACCCTCTCGTGTAATATTGCTTAAATATATCCATCCAAGAGGATGTAAACAGACACACATGTTGTAACATGCTGCTCATTAAAACCTAATGTTTGTTCATTCATAGGAAACAGGACTTGAAGAATTGTGGAAAGTGCAAGAAAGCCTTCTATTGCAATGTCAACTGCCAGGTAGGAAACGAGTGGATGAGGAGGAGGAAGAAGGGGGTTAATGACTGCAGGAATTTGTATGTATTTACCAGGGACAGTGCACATTAATCAACATGTCAGTTTTCACGTCGACGTAAATGAGCCAGAGTTAGCCAAAAGCTAATTTTCATCTGAAGTTGCTCACATTATTCCTCTACCGTCTGATTGTTAATTTGTTCTTAGTTACTTTTTTGATTTATTGATTGATTAAATACTTTATTACTAGACAGAAATGTAAACAGCTGTGCATGGTACAGTAAGACATTAGACTAAAAGGATAACACAAAAAAGTCCTGGGGACTTGTTTCCTTGTATGGCTTTGTTTCATATCTGATAAAGAACACTTCTGATTGAGTGTAAAACAGTAACATAGAATGGAATGTGATTGATCACACAAGGAAGTTCACCTTTGGTTTCACTGTGGATCAATAAGAAACAAAACCCAGATGTTTGGGTCCGATGCTGAATTGCTGATCTCAATTTCCGAGCGTCCTAGACCACCAATATCGTTACATTTTTCTAATCATTTTAAAAACGTTTATAAAAAAAGTTTATATTTGAGAACATTTAACTTATATAAGCTAAGAAATAAATGTAAATAAACACAAATAACTGTTTGATAAAATGGGTTTAAATTAAGTAAACTTCAATTATGAAAATAACAATTAATTTGAATTATACAATTAACAAGAAAACAAGTCAATCAATATACACACATGAACTGAATGTCATTTTATTTAACCACTCAGGCTAAGCCCTAAGTGGCTATGACCACAGTAGACGTGCAAAGATCTGATTCAGGTGGAGAAGAGATTCAGTGGGTTAATTAAAAATAATAGCTTTGTGTGACATGAAGATATGAAAAGAGGGTAAGGAAGGACACAGTACTGTACTGTACATAGCATAGCTTAGACGCCCTATAGACCAACTGTTAAGCATTATTGTCTTCGGCCTGGAGAGAGAGTATGTTTTAAAACATGCAAATTGGTACACAGTATCTCTATAGAGTACTGAAGTCCTGACGTCACTCGTTCATCCCCTGGGTTGCGGAAGTAATTTCTCTATGGAGAATAACATTGGGTCATCTTAGAATCGTCTCATATAGGAATTGTGGTCCAAAAATAAACAAACTGTCATGGCGATATTGTCAGGGAGGTGTCGCTGCATCGTTTATGATAGTCAGTCACTCATATTTGAGAAAGTCTATTTCTGGCGAAAATGTAACTAATTTGGCCGCAGTACATTAGCGTTTTCTCACCGTCAGTTGATGCTTCATATCCATATGAGTCAAACCGCCGGGGTCATTTGTTTATTTTTGGAACACAGTTCTTATTTGACGCGATATTAAACAAGTCTATGGGAATTCTGAATGGGGGAAATAAACCGCAACCCAGGTAAGATGAGTAAATTACGTCAGACTTCGGTGCTCTAATAGCCATGTGATCAACACGGTATTGTCTGATTTTCCATATTCCATCCTGATTACGTCTAAGATTGGCTTCCAAAGTTTGCAAGATTGGTTCATTTTGAACTGTGTGTGTGTGTGTGTGTGTGTGTGTGTGTGTGTGTGTGTGTGTGTGTGTGTGTGTGTGTGTGTGTGTGTGTGTGTGTGTGTGTGTGTGTGTGTGTGTGTGTGTGTGTGTGTGTGTGTGTGTGTGTGTGTGTGTGTGTGTGTGTGTGTGTGTGTGTGTGTGTCAGAAGGGGGACTGGAATATGCACAAGCTGGAGTGCTCAGCAATGGTTAAGTATGGTCCGAAATGGTGTCCATCAGAGAGTGTCCGCCTGTTGGCCAGGACCCTTGCCACAAAGGTAAGTGGGGGGGTCAT
Source organism: Gymnoscopelus braueri (assembly GCF_963280865.1). NCBI lineage: Eukaryota > Metazoa > Chordata > Actinopteri > Myctophiformes > Myctophidae > Gymnoscopelus > Gymnoscopelus braueri. Next base: position 45,981,827 of record NC_137617.1, read on the forward strand.
TTAATTTGAAAAAAATATGTTTTGGCTTTTGTCACTGTATTGGCTAGGAGACCAATCACCAAAAAAATAAAAAAGTGCCACGGACATAGACAAGTCTAGCCGGACATGTTTGTCCATGTATGGACATGTTGGTGACCCCTGTCTGAGTGGAAGTTCATGATAGCTCAACATCATAAATGTATTTTGGCCTTAAACCATTCAGTGCTTTTTACTAACTGCTTTATATAGAAGAACCTTTCTGCATTATTTGTTTAAATAAAGATATTAACTCATTGAGTGGCCAAATTATTTCTGGCTATCTAATCTATTTTTTTCAAAAACACGTGAAACGCGTTAATGGCACGTTGCACCATAGCCAGGGGTGCAAATAACATTTTAGGTCTAGTACTCAGAAGAGCACCTGAAAAAAAGGACGCTCTGCTTCCAAATTCCGCCGATTTTCGACGTTATTTTCTCTCACGCCGTTAGGTGAAGCCCCCAAGGTTGGTGCCCTGCGCTGTATTTTGCGCATATTTTGCACCATTACGGTGCGTTCATCATCGGTGACGAGTGCCTCTAACAGCCGCTGCTGGCTGCGTGCACGCAGCGAGGCAATGCAAGGCGATGCGAGGCAACACTCACACAATCACGTGCAGCATGCGTCCCCTCCCCCTGCGCCTAATGGCTGTACATGGGGCCGACGCGTGCTTTAGCGTGATTGTGTGAGTGTGGCTTCAGAAAGTAAATTCCTAGCCTCTCCAGGCTTTCATTTTTTAGTTTTGCTAAAAAATAAAAGATTGGAAATTCCTGTCCTAGCTGTTGGTGCGCAAAAGCGCCTCGCGTCGTCTGATGTGCCGCGCTTTATTTATTTTGGGTGCTCATGCGCACCTGCGCACCAGTTTTGTGCACCCCTGACCATAGCGGTAAAACACGTGAAACACGTTAATGGCACTCAATGAGTTAAGAAGTGTAGAATTTTTGCCAATGCTTGATTTCTTGCAAATGCTTCTTTCTACAGAAGGCACAGAAAGAAAGATCTGCATCTGAGAAGCTTATTCTGATTGGAGAATTGCATTCATGTAAGGGATCACTCAACAGAAACACACAAACATGCACACACATGGGTACATTCGCCATAAAATCTGTGTTAATTTAATGTAATTAATTTGTAACTAAGAGAGAGGAAAGATGTAGCCAAATGGACCCTTATTCGGTTCCATTTATACACTCTCAGAGTTGAATTAACAGAAAAAACAGGACTTTACCGCTTTAAGGAGGGGTGGGCAATCTTTTTGCGCACGTGATCGCTGTTTTCCAAGCATGCTGTGATCATTCAGTGCCAGACAGTGAAAACCACCATTGCTTTTACATCTTATAGAGAGTATACACGTGCATCACTTTTCCACCGGGACACGCCCCCCTCTTCTAGACTGAGTGGTAAAACATTGAGCAGCATGGAGCATTGGAGTTTGGAAGCACTCGTTGGAAATCAGTCAACGGTCCTGCATACCACCTGTTTGTAAATTGCAGGACGTTGCATTATTGAAAACGAGCGCTTCCAAACTCTGGCACTTGTCACCTGCACATAATGTATTGACAGAAAGTAGCTCATAACATGTCTACAGTGGATTTTTATGAAACTAAAACATTGCAGATAGAAAGAGGATAATTCAAGCTTTCCGTACAGCTGCCATGTTGGTGAGTTTAACGTTGTTTAATACAATCAGATCAGACTTTTCTGTTTGGCTGTATGGGCTACAAGCATAGAATAACTCAATGATTTAATAATGAAACCTAAAAAGAATGAGTCAATAATATAATATGAATAATAAAGGTAAGATACATTCTGACTACCTGATATACTATATTTAATAAATACCCTTTGTTTTGCGGTTTTCTTTTTTTTCTTCTCGCAGAATCAAATGTTTTATGGTCATGAATCACCAGGAACCTGGATGACTTGGTTCAAGGCTTAAAATAATTAATATAAATATTTTCTGAAAATTTTATGGGGTTTCTATTTGTGGCACCACAAAATGGCCGCCACTGCTTTGCCCTATAGGGTTGAAGTGGTTAATACAGTGGAGCAGTGCATTAGTGTAACCTGTCTATTCTGTATTTATATTCTTTGCACATGGGTACATTTTTACACTTTCAGTTAATTAACACTGTGTATTTTACTGTGTATTTTACAAACCAGATGAGGACAACAAGAGGAAATCGGCTTACGAGGCTGACATCGCCAGCCTGCATCACTTCTATTCCAAACACCTGGACTTCCCTGATCACCATGACCTGCTTTCACTCTTCTCCCAGGTAGCCACTGTACACACACACACACACACACACACACACACACACACACACACACACACACACACACACACACACACACAGCCCCATAATTGTTGTCCAGCGGAAACCTTGTATGTCCAAAACTGTTACTTTACAGGAAATGGGGGTAAAATAACACGTGTTCCAGTGAATACAATGTAGTCATACTTTAGTCACAAGCTCTTAATTGGTTCAAAGTTTATTAAACTCATGGACAGACTTTACCACTTTCAACCTGGCATCCCAATTTTGGGCATGCCATTATAGGTAATAAAAAATCTAAAATAGCTGATCTACAAGCTCACATCACAATGCACATCACTGTGAGCTAAAAAGAAACATGGAGATAAAAGGTTTCTGCCAGACAGTAACAATATACTGTAACCCCACCCCTTTTACTGTCTGCTACTTCGACACAGAATAGCATTAGTACACACTGACCACTTTCTCACCTGTCTAGCACTCATGGATTCTGAAACACTAACAATCTGCCGACCATTTCTCAACTAACTCACTGAAGATCATTAAAAATGAGAGGAAGTGGGCACGGTGGCCCACGGGGACGCTGTGGGCACTGGGGGTGTGTCTTCTCCTCCGCGTCATCAGCGCCCATACCCTAGGTGGGGTTGGTGAAAGGGCCTACTCTGTGTGGAGTTTGCCTGTTTTCCCCGTGTCTCCTAGGGTAGTTAATACCCTCACAAAAACATGCAGTAATCCTGGTCGCTATACCACCTCCCCATGACAGCCGGGGCGCCTGATGGAGGGGAAGGGAACTGGTTGGAATAACGTGTTCCTTCCAAGCGCTACGTCCAACCGGGGAAACTCCCCCCTGTCAGGTGACAAGAAGCTCAGTTGGCTCTCATGCATTGAAGGAGGCATGAGCTCGGCTCTGGGCTCCCTAGGCTGGCTGGGGGAGTGTAGCGCCCAGGATCACTTAGATAATTGGCACCGGGTGAAAAAGGGTTACAAATACGAGGGATAAAAAAATATTCTCTAAAAAAAAAAAAAAATTAGAGGAAGAAGAAAATAACGACCAAATTGTTATCCAACAGGTGTGAATACATTAGCAGGATTAGTAATGATTTATCTCTCTGTGCAACAGGTTCTCTGTAATAACTACGGTTTTTGTGATGAGGAATTGGGATCTAATATCGGTCGTGTTGTCTACGCTGAGTAAGAACACACACACGCACTCGCACACACGCACGCACACACACGCACACATACAGTACAGAGTTAAACCCTCATCAATGTAACCACTGAAACCCTACTTATCATGTCAGTGAACCATTAAAACAGCTACAGTACTGCAAAAAAAAAAGAAAATGCTGAGATACAGAATATTTCCCAAATACTTTTCTTCGAATATATATATACACACACACACACACACACACACACACACACACACACACACACACACACACACACACACACACACACACACACACACACACACACACACACACACACACACACACACACCCCGTTTATTATTCTATCATTACTAGTGTAGTACGTTTAGGGTTAGGTCTATGTGTTTTGCAACCACATGTTACAACTCAAATTAAAGCTTAGAATGGTGAGCACTTTTCTATAGCCATTAGGAACATGTTGGTTCTCAGCACACACTTTCAAATTGGGGATATTAATAGTGTCACGGTTTGAGTCAGGACGGAGTGTAGGACCCAAGTGCAGGAGAGAGACGGAGGCTGAAGTGAAAGGTTCAAAGTATTTATTAACTAAAGACTGGAAAACAAACAAGGAACTGAACTCAAGCTCCAACTACACGCAACAAGGGATACAATGAACAAGCAAGGACAGGTTGCAAACGCAGGGCTTAAATAGACAGGGAAATAATAAGACACAGGTGAACTCAACAGACAATCAACACTGGGATAGGCTGAGGGACTAAGAGGACACAGGAGGAGAACATGACTAATCAACAGGGAGGTGAGACAAGACAGGTAACAGTAACTAGGCACAACAATAACAAGACTACCTACAGAACAGAACAAAGGCCTACTAAGTCCAAGACCTTATAAGGGCAGGAAGGTCTAAATAATAAAGTCAGAGTGAGCGGACCGTGACAGGCCTACAGAACAGGCCTAAAGTGTCCACGACCATATAAGGGCAATGGCGGTCTAAATAATAACATCAAAGTCCACGGCCCGAAGAGCGGACCGTGACAAATAGGCCTTATTTTTAAAATGATTATATTTGTGTGTGAAATCTTGCATTAAAAGGCCATTTAAGCATATATGGACGTTTTGAAGAAGTAAAATCACCGTTCCAATCAATTCCCCATACTTGAATTGTGCAGAGAAGTGGGTTCATATATGAACACCATTGAAAGTTCTTCATTATTATATTATATTATATTTGTTGTAACAATTTGCATGTGACAATATAGGGGTCCACATACAGTATTCAACGCATGATAACGGCACTAAGCTACTAGTCTGCAATGGTTATCATGCCAAACTGTGAACTAGAGATACAGCTAGTCAAAAAATCAAACTTAGATTTGCCCACCCATTTGATAATCATGGCTCAACTTTGGGGCTCTGGCTCATGGACTAACTCTTTCTTTCTCTCTCTCTCTCTCTCTCTCTCTCTCTCTCTCTCTCTCTCTCTCTCCTCTTCCTGTTTACCCTCTCTCTCCCCTCAGTGTTTCCTTCATGAACCACAGCTGTGTACCCAGTGTGGTTATGACATACAAGGGAATGACAGCAGAAATACGGGCAATACAGGATATGAAGCCTGGGGATGAGGTGAGGAGAGGAGACAGCTGCACAGGGATGTACAGTATTTGTGTGTATCGGGGACACGGTATGTGTTACAAGGGGGTAGGGCAGTGGTTTTCAACCTTTTTCATATCAAGGTCCATTATTTATTCGGCATTCAAGCCACAGACCACCGTTATGTTGTTATCGTTGGATATGATTTTGTCCAGAATTCCGTCCATGCTACATGTTGGTACCATAGGAGAGATAACAGGCAAAGGAATGCAGCCACTCTACTCCTCCAGAGAGACGCAGCTGATATATACTTCTCCATACAACGGTGTTTTACCGGATTTGTGATGCTGTTGAAAAAGCGTTCTCTCCAGGTAGAGTTGAATGAACGGCCATCATCGTGATGGTCCTCTGTATGCTAATGACCTTGGCCGTGGCTTCACGCCTTAGCCATTGTTCTCACAGAAGAAGTTTGTCCAGTATTCAGACGGTCAGACCCAGCCTCATATAAGAAGTTGCTGGCAGCCGTTTTTTTTTGTCTTTTTTTTTTCTCTCTCGTTTTTTTTTTCTCCATTAACTCATTCACTGCCTAGAACGACTAAAACGACTTTTGGCCCATAAGCCCCGACTGCCTAGAACGACTAAAACGACTTTTTTTTTTTTTTTTTTTTTTTTGTGAATATGCTATATGGGACCCTCCCCCAACTCCTGACTGAGTTTGGCGGTCCTGTGAAAAAATCCGAGCGAGAAATCAAAACAAAGGCTTCATCAAAGGAAAGCCAAAATCACCACATCAACCACAATAGAGCTAATATTCCTAAACATGTAGGTTGACCGTCAGGTGACCCTAAACGTGCACGATCAAAACAAATGCAGATCTGAGGAAAGCCGTCAACCACGTGATCAAACAACAGCTGTTCAGGGCTACCCGACCTCACCCCATGTAAACAATGGCGCTATTTCTCACCAATTTCAATAGTGTGGTCCTCTCTGGACTCTCTGTGAACCAAAACAAGCGATCCGATCACAGAAAAACAATGATAAACAACGCCGATCAAAGGACACAAATCAAAACAGAAGCTTTGGGTATAAAAGCAGGCCGGGAACATTACCTGGTATCGCATTTTGAGAGATCAACCTAAGCAAACAGTCGCAGAAAGTCGTCCAGTTGAGAAAGTCGTCCAGTTGAGAAAGTCGTCCAGTTATCCAGTTGAGTTGAGAAAGAGGTGAGGTGAGGTGAGGAGAGTTGAGTTGTTGTTTTGTCAGTAAGTATAGTCTTTAGTAAGTATAGTAGATAGCAGCAGTATAGTCAGTAGTATAGTATTTTTGTTGGTCAGTAAGTATAGTATAGTCATTCATAGTCATAGATAGCAGCAGTAGTCAGTAGTGTAGTATAAGTCGTCCATTGTAGTAGTAATAGTTGTCCTTTTAGTATAGTGGTATATAGTATATAGTATAGTATTTTTTTTGGTCAGTAAGTATAGTATAGTCATAGATAGCAGCAGTAGTCAGTAGTGTAGTATAAGTCGTCCATTGTAGTAGTAGTAGTAGTAGTAATAGTTGTCCTTTTAGTATAGTGGTCTCTGAAAATGGTACGGTCTTCGGTGAGGCGCAGGCGGGCAGATAGTTCTCCCGGTTCAAGTGGATCTACGGTAGATCCACTCCCAGGATCCAGCCTCAGGGGTCTTGGCCCCCCCCTGATCGACCCCCACCCTCGTCGTTCCGCCGTCGGACCGAGGTCCAGATCCAGCCGTGGACGTCGTGGTTCCGCCGTCGGTCCTAGGTCCAGACCCAGCGGCGCGCGCGGTCGTCGTCGGAGTCGTCCAACACCTGGACCAGGGCAACAACGCGTTGACGAGATGTTTCGCCGTGTCGAGGCGCTCCGGCCGGAGACGGAGTCTGATTTGTCCGACTCGGATGTTGAGGACACAGATGGTGTGGACACGGCACGGATCGACCCAGCACCACCAGGTCCTCGTCGCAGTACCAGAGCTGTAACCCGTCGGGAGGTCGTGGAGAGCCCGTACAACTCAGTGTCCGGTCTCAGTGGGCTGTCTGCAGACGGCGCTTCGTCAGAGTGTGGTGGTCTTGACGATTTAGACTGGACCCCCATGAGGCCGGAGGAAACCGACAGCATTGAGCAGACATCCGGAGTTATTCCTGGTTAGTACATTTTATATTTATACTGTAAGTCGCTCTGGATAAGTCTCTGCTAAATCCCTAATTGTAAATCGATTGTGTTGTTTTTTTTGTACATCTTTTTGATCTCGTGTGACTAATTCACATACTAGTCCTCAGTCATGGAGCAACTTGTTCCTTATTTTTGAATGGTCTCTATTTACAACCCATACATCTACATAAACGTTCAGATTTCAAATATAAAGTGCTTACCCCACGTCCACGGATGTAACAAGTTAAAACGCCCGGGTCTAAGTACCCGTATCTTCCGTATTGATCAATAAAAGCATTTAAATCCGATCGGTGGTCATTTTCTCCATATGCGTTCAACTACGCGACCCTACCGGTTGGGAGGTGTATTGTACTCTGATACATTATAACTCTGTGAGAAAATGGCCGCCGATCAGATTAAAAATGCTTTCTAATGAACAATACGGAAGATACGGATACTTAGACCCAGGCGTTCTAACTTGTTATATCTGTGGCCGTGGGTTCAGCACTTTATATTTGAAATTTAAACGTTTATGTAGATGTTTGGGTTGTAAATGGAGACCATTCAAAAAACAGGAAAAGGTTGCTTCATGACGCTTGAGCGTCAGGTGAACTATGGCTACACATCACATACCAAACTATTTTGTTGTGATTTTCTTTTTTTAGACTTTGAGTCAGATGGTGAGGAACAGGCAATGGCTGGTGTCCCCATGTTACCAGATGAAGACAGTGGAGGTAAGCTTCTTATTTTTGTCTGCTTTGTTTTTTCATTTGCTAAACACAACTAAGACTGTCTCAGTCTTCTCTAATTCAAGCTTGGTGTGTAAAAATAATTGTTTGCTTTTGTTTACCATATTTACCATAAATATGGTATTTTTTTATTACAACTCTGAGAGTGCAAATTGTCTGTGGCAGATTTGTGATTATTTACTATGACTATGTACATTTAGGTGTCACTTTTCATTACAAATGGAACCAATAATTGCTTTGCTTTTGTTTACACTATGTGTACAAATGGACCCTAGGTCCATTTGTTGTAATAAAAAATACCATATATATATATAGTGTAAACAAAAGCAAAGCAATTATTGATTCCATTTGTAATGAAAAGTGACACCTAAAAATGTACATAGTCATAGTAAATAATCACAAATCTGCCACAGACAATGCCAAGTTTAGCCACAGACACATTTGTCTGTGTACGGACACATTGATGACCCCTGATCATAACTATTTGATATTTTACTCTGATTTTTAGATGCTGAGATGACGAGTGAGGAGGAACTCTCATCTCCTACTGTTGGCACTGGCAGAACCAGTAAAGGTAAGAACAAAGTTTATTTTTCTGTACATCAAACTTACACACAAAAACAAAACAAAAAATCATTGTATTGTAAATGTATTTTATATGCATACATAATTATGTATTTCTAATTATGTATTTCTATAATTTACAGGACGTGCACGTGGCAAGCCCAAGCCTCCTGTCTGGTATGCCATGGAGGAGAGGTCTTGGATCCCCGAAGACATCCCCTTCACAGCCAGTCCCGGTCCCATGAACAGTGCTGCAGCGCTAGACTCTGATCAACCTGTAGATTTCTTCCAGCTCTTCATGACGACTGAACTGCTAACGGCCATCGTGGAACAAACGAACGTGTACGCGCTGGTGTGCATTGCGAAGGTCGACCTGCCACAGTCAAGGGTAAATGCCTGGCAAGACCTCACTGTTGAGGAACTCAAGATCTTCCTGGGTCTCTTGTTCACTACTGGGCTGGTGAAAAAGCCAGAACTGGAACTGTACTGGGCTCAGGATGAGCTGATTTCTACACCATATTTCAGCAAGACAATGCCTCGAAATAGATTTCAGCTCATCCTGAGGTTCCTGCACTTCAGTGACAGTGTCGATACTGGCCGTGACAGAATGCACAAGGTACGGCCAGTTCTCGATTATCTGGTGCAGAAGTTCCAGGATCTGTACCAGCCAGATCAAAACATTTCGATAGACGAGGGCATACTGCTTTGGAGAGGACGACTGAACTTCAAAGTCTACAATCCAATGAAGCCTATCAGATATGGGATAAAGTCTTACATTTTATGTGACTCAAAAACCGGCTACTGTCACAACCTCAGGCCATACTGCGGAACACATGTGAGCCTTGCAGACACAATTGTCTCTCTTCTTGGTGGTCTAGAAGGGAAAGGTTACCGGCTATACATGGACAATTTCTATAATAGTGTAACCATGTGTGGTCTGCTCCTGAAGAAGAAGACCCATGTCTGTGGAACACTGCGCCTCAACAGGGGCGCACCACAAGAGATCCAGGACTCTTCCACTGCCAGACTGGCTGTAGGGGACAGACTGGTACGTCACACAGACCAGGTGATGGTGATGGCCTTTCGGGACAATAACATCGTAAGAATGGTCTCCACGTTCCATCCGGACACGATGGGAGAGGTAAAGGTGTGGCGGAAACGGAGACGCATGGTGCCCGCTGCCCTTGTGACCAGAGGCAAGCCTACCTGCATTATCGACTACAACAACAACATGAACGGCGTGGACAAGCTGGACCAGGCCCTCTCTTATTACCCTTTCACCAGGAAGAACTCCAAGTGGACCAACAAGTTCATCTTTTATTTATTTGAAATCTGTATGGCCAATGCATTTGTGTTGTACAAAAAGAAAAACCCTCAGGGCAGATGCAAAACCAGCATGGAGTTCACCATGAGTGTGGCGAGGGCGTGGACCGGCCAGAGACGGGTTCCACAGCGTCGGATAGCTCCTAGGCTGACTGACCCCCAGAGCAGGCTCAATGCCAACGTCCCACCGGCGCCAACAGCACACAAGATGACATATCTTCCCTCCACCCCCAGGAAAGTACGCCCTACGAGAAAATGCAGGGTTCATCAGCGATCAGGCGAACGCCGTGAGTCACGGTGGTGGTGTCCTCCTTGCGGCGTCACATTGTGCAGAAGAATCTGCTTTGCAAAGTACCACAATGATCTGCACTATGCCTACACACTGTGAAATGTCTTCTTTGTTTTTTTTTGTTTTTTCTATGGGAAACACTCCCATGTATTGAATAAATATGCCACGTTTTTCGGCTGACTCAAATGTCTGTTTCTAAAGTGTAGTTGCTTATTTGGGCTTGTTATTTGGTCTAGGTGTGTACAAATGGAACCAAATGGACCCTTACTGGTCAGTTGATGTTTCTTGTCATTGCTACCTGTATACAGTATGTGACTGAAAGTAACTGTGTGTCCAGGATCTCACACACAAACAGTCTAGGTGTGTACAAATGGAATCCAAATGGACCCTTACTGGTCCATTTGGTTTCATTTGTACATGCTCAGAAAATCCACTGTCTATCCTACCCCCACACACACACACACAGAAGATGGGATTGCACATTTTTTTCGTGGCAGAGGCAGATAAGGAAAACCTGATTCAAATGTCTGTTTCCAAAGTGTATTTGCTTATTTGGGCTTGTTTCTAAAGTGTAGTTGCTTATTTGGGCTTGTTTCTAAAGTGTAGTTGCTTATTTGGGCTTGTTATTTGGTCTAGGTGTGTACAAATGGAACCAAATGGACCCTTACTGGTCAGTTGATGTTTCTTGTCATTGCTACCTGTATACAGTATGTGACTGAAAGTAACTGTGTCCAGGATCTCACACACAAACAGTCTAGGTGTGTACAGGTCCATTTGGTTTCATTTGTACATGCTCAGAAAATCCACTGTCTATCCTATCCCCCCACACACACACACACACACACAGAAGATGGGATTGCAAATTTGTTTCGTGGCAGAGGCAGAGAAGGAAAACCTGATTCAAATGTCTGTTTCTAAAGTGTATTTGCTTATTTGGGCTCGTTTCTAAAGTGTAGTTGCTTATTTGGGCTTGTTTCTAAAGTGTAGTTGCTTATTTGGGCTTGTTTCACAGTGTGGTTGTGGTTGTGGTTGTGAGTAGTTGCTTTTTTACCCTGGAGACTATTTCAGTCACTGTTATGTAGTTACTTTTTTTGCCCACTTGATGTCACTGTAGATGGCCTACCTAAAGAGGTGATTATTTATTTTTGTCATGTGTTTCCTGACTTTAGATATGTCTCTGGTGTGTCACTGAGGCGAAAAATAAATGGATCAAAAGAGTTTTCTGGGGGGAAAAAATCTTTTTTTTTTTTTGAAAAACTTTTAGAAAAAGCTGTTTATCTCAGAATTCTTCTCTCAGAGGGTGTTTTTCACTGAGAACAAGCTTTACTCAACTGCCGATAAGTAAAGAACGGAGGATGGGATTGCAATTATTTATATTATTTGAGCTATTGTGTGACATTGTAGTCACAGCACAAAATATTCTGTGGATAATCAAAGATTGGCAAAAATTGTCAAAATGTCTGGCAGTGGCTAAACGCAGCCACAGAAAATGCTGGCAGTGAATGAGTTAAAAGGTAGTATTAAAATCACATCGCGGGCCAGATTGGACGACGTTGCGGGCCAGAATTGGCCCGCGAAACACCAGTTTGATACCACTGATCTACAAGCTCACAACGCGTCGCAGCTATTGTCGGCGATCAATCTATAGTGTAAAAACCACAACGATATATGACAGCCGATTTCAAGAAATGGACTCCTGTAGTGTGAAATGCTTAACGATCAGATGACTCCCTGACCACTTTAAAGGTCCTACAGTGTGTACTTGCCCTTAGACACTCCAGATAAAAAAACAACTCCTTCACCACAGAATTAGATGTGGAGGAGAAACCTGAAGTACTAATCACAGATTCTGATTCTGATTCTGATTCTGATGTCTGTGTTTGTTCCTGTGCCTTCCAAAGATGCTGATCAGCTACATAGACCCTATATACCCAACAGAAGACAGAAACGACGAGTTAAGAGACAAATACAACTTCACCTGTGACTGCCAGGAATGTCAAACTAAGTCCAAAGTAAGTCATGAAAAACCAAGACTGAAAAAAAAAACTTGACAAAATAGAATGACATACACAGTTCAGCTCAGAAGTTTTAGTGTCCGGTGAGGGAATTTAGATGTGTAAACACAGAGATAAAAACCTTAGAACATAGAGAAAACACTGTAAACCTGGGATTCCCTAACCTTTTCAAAAGCTAGAGTTTTCGTAAAACGGCGTGACCGTGGCGAAGCGTCCAACTTCAACGCCAAACAGGAAGTGAAAATAGCCGATCTACAATTCCTATTGGCTGGGCTTTAAACAGCCATAACTTCGGTTCGCAGCATGCTACGAGTACAAATTTGGTATGTGGACTAAGACCACCAATAGGGACGAGCTGTAATTTCTGAAGCCCCGCCCCCTCTGTCTTTCTATTGGCTAGGCTTTAAACAGCCATAACTCTGGTTCCCAGCATCGAATACCTACGAAATTTGCTAGATACATTTAGACGGCCAATAGATGGGTTTCCTGTTTGTAAACATGAGAGGATGATGCGCGCGCAGTGGAGGGGTGAGCCTATAGAGGGCGCTATTACCCGCAGCAGCTCTAGTCAAATGTACATTCATAAAAGAAATGGTCTTCACCGGGTTTAATGAAAGTAGATTAAATTATGCAGTTTGTAATATCTTCTTTACTCAATAAAAATGATTTGTCGGAAGTTGGATCTGTTTGTATATAATAGCAGCATTATGCCTATTATGCCTATAATAGCAGCATTATGCCTATCTAAATCCCGAACACAATAACAGAGTGAAGGGCGCTTCCGGTTCGTTCTACCCCAGGCATGCGCAGATTGCGCACTCTGCTCTGTGATGACGTCAAGCGGAAACCCATCTATAGGGACAGGCATAAATTGCTTAAGCAATGTAGCCTAACTTTTCAGCTGATTGCCATACAGACTTGTATTGAGACAGAACATCGAGGGCCCAGTCATCGCTGCTTGCAGCTTTAATTACTATTATTATTATTCTTGTTATTAATCACTTAAGCCATATTTTTCTGAAAATTGTTTTTTGAAAATGTCTGAGAATCTTTTGAAACATTTTTTAAATAAATAAGCAAACAAACACACAAACAAACAAACAAACAAACACGATCATCACCTCAACATCACACACAAGAGCACAAAAGTATTAATAGATAATTGATAACATAATGATCCTAGTTCACAAGCGGCTAATGTTCCTCGACTCTAACATGTCATCTTCTCTCCTTGGTCTCAGGACGAGGCCAAGCTCAAAGTGCGTGAGCGGAGTGATCCCATTGGGCCAGACGTCATCAGTGACATGGTCCGCTTCGCTAGGATGACCATTGGACGGTTGGAATTAGCCGTCAAGAGCAAGGACAAAAATATCCTTACATAAGATGAGGTTTTCACACCCACAACACCCTGTGTTTCAGGCCATGTGCCTCCTTGTGCTATTCATAGGGCTGTCACGATTACACATTTAAGTTGATGATTAATTGTCACTCAAATAATTGCGATCAACGATTTCATTGTGTTTTTCCGCATTGAACATTGGAAGAAATGAAGCCTTTTAGGCTTTGTAATCAAAAATTGCACAGGGCAGATACTATGACAAATAACTGAAACATACAAATAAATTATTGACATATTTAATACTTTTTTCATGTAAAAAGAAAGCAGAAATAGCAGATCTACAAGCTTACAGCGCGTTGTGACGCGTTGTAAGCTTGTAGATCTGTAGATTATGACGATTATGCAAAAATTGTGACAGGCCTAGCTATTGATCGTATAAATAGCGCCCGGAGTCATGCTGTACCTGTTCTCGAAAAGCCTATCAAGCGTTCCCCTTTCACACACTGATCTACTGAGACAACTTGTACTTGTTCGGCAAGAGCCTCTTTGCTCTGAAAATATTCTCTGAAAACCAACATAAATGTAATTAAATACATTTAAATTCAAAGTAAAGTAAATGTAAAAGCTGTTGAATCAACAAAGTATAGCATCCCATCTGTTACAAGAGTCTGATTTGAGTACCTTTAACAATAGCTTTTCAGGTTCAGCCTGTGCCATTGCATCCTTAACTCTCTTGCACCCCCTAGCGAGTTGCTGGATATGTGTAAACAGTCCCTGGACAAGATGGGAACCGTGTTCGATGACTCCAACGTGTACATGGTCCAAGTGATGTTCCAGGCCATTGGGGCGTGTGCCGGCATGGGCGATTTGAATGGTGCGATCCGCTACGCCGAGAAGATCTCACAACCTTACAGGTAACCTACTACTACGACTGTCAGGAATGGCCTCAAATCTCAAAACCTGGAGGGAGCGAGTCATAGAGCCGGGCTATTAACCGAAAATATGTCAAAATCGATATTTAGGCCTACAGGTTAATTGAATAACCGAGAAGCTTTTTTTTAAAACAACTTAAATTTATATCAATGAATCAACGATTTGATTAGATTTTTCATTTTTGACTAAATCGATTGTCTGATTAACCACTTAACCCTGTATTATATATACTTCAGTGTACAATGGTGGCGTACACAAAGAGAGTAAATAGCCAATCTACAAGATCACACGCTTGTATATCTGCTATTTTCAGTATTATTATTTGTTAAATAATAGTTAATTAATCGTAATCTAGAAATAATCAGGATATTGATTTGAAGTCATAACCATATCGACCAGTGTGTCATACCTTTATAACGGCTATGCAAATCCTCCTTGTCCTGCAGTGAGCTGTATCCACCATACCATTTGAACGTGTTCAACCACTACAGGGAGTTGGCCCTATTCTACGCGAACGTGAAAAACCCATTCATGGCTGTGGGTTATCTCAAGAAGGTAATGATTTAGCACACTGTTATCTGAAAGACTCACAGTGGGTTGATGAGCATTTTCAAATACAGTGCACCAGTTACTA
Source organism: Gymnoscopelus braueri (assembly GCF_963280865.1). NCBI lineage: Eukaryota > Metazoa > Chordata > Actinopteri > Myctophiformes > Myctophidae > Gymnoscopelus > Gymnoscopelus braueri. Next base: position 45,996,894 of record NC_137617.1, read on the forward strand.
GCCTATACAATACAGTTGCTACATATCAACTTATATGTAGTCACAAATAGTTGTGAACTGAACAAAAGTGAAGAACACTACATTGTGTCTACATTTATCTAGCTGTGTGTGTGTGTGTGTGTGTGTGTGTGTGTGTGTGTGTGTGTGTGTGTGTGTGTGTGTGTGTGTGTGTGTGTGTGTGTGTGTGTGTGTGTGTGTGTGTGTGTGTGTGTGTGTGTGTGTGTGTGTGTGTGTGTGTGTTTACAGGCAATATCCATCGTGGAGGTGATTTGTGGGAAGGATCATCCGTTCCTGGAAAAACTACAAAAACTCCAGTTTAGACTTAATTTGTACACTTAGAAAGATGCATGGGGCTTCAAGCTAAAATCAATACATGTAAAAAGGACCGCCCAAAATGATGATGAAAATGTTTTTGTCCGCGGACCCCCCCTGCCCATCTCAAAATATATTGTTCCAAGGACCCCCGGAAGCAAAGATTTGAGTTAAAAATGTGTATATATATTCAAATATTTCCACACATTTTCATTTTTTTTTATAGAAATAACAGATCTACAAGCTCGTAGCACGGCACTCGGTGCCGTGCTACGGCTTGTAGATCTTGTAAAGCTTGTAGATCTTGTAAAGAGCTTGTCAAGACGGAGGAGTGTCTCTGCTTCCATCGGTGGGAAAAGCGTGTCACCGTAACCCTCCGTTCTTTAGTTATTGGCTGTTGAATATAGCTTGTTCTCGCCAAAAACGAAACACAGAAAAAGAAAATGACAAAAACATGAAAGCAGATACAAATGTATTTTTCTAAATCCTTTAACATTAGATTGGACGAGGCTGGGTTTGTTGTGATTGCATTATTTCCCGATCTACTCTTCTCCAGAAGTCATAGGATCACTCATAGGTTGGCGAACAGCGCCATCTAGCTTAAACACTGAAAACACGTTTTTTACGTATTACACGTCATTGGCACTCTAGGCTTTGGAAAAAAGGGACGTGTTACACGTCATTGGCGCATTATTATGGATCCCACCGCAGTTCTAGGCAAATCCCGCCCCTGCTGCTCAGAAGCCCTGGTGATGCGCGCAAACCATGCCCGTATGTTTTCCGCCCGTATATTTTGATATTTAATATTTTTTATTAGGTCAAACTTGGTCTTGATAGAAATGAATTTCTCCGCGCTACGTGACTGCAGCAGTACGGTTTCACTGCGGCCATCTCCATTCAGAACGTCACGTTTTTATTTTTTTATTATTAGTTTAAACTTGATATCAGTAAGTAATCCTGTATTGACGGCGATAAAGCTAACGTGACCTAAAAAATTATAAATTATGGCACATACATAAGTTTCCGCTTCAATGGACTGTCTGTACATTGATCCGTTTAACTGCTAATAAAAGAAAGACACTAGTCTTTTATATATGCTAATTAATGATGTGCCACCCAACTTGTAATATGGAGTATTAATATTATGGAGTAGCCTATATTGATGGTCTTCATTGTTTCTCTGCTGGCTTGATTGCATCGTCCTGTTATCAAACATGTGGAATTAACGATTGGCACTGGAACAAGGTTGTGTTCTCCATATTAAGGAGATTACCCAATCTGAATCTGTTGAAACGCAGTCACTGATTGGCCGGTCATTTTCTGATTCCTCATACTCTCTGCCTATGGGCCGAAGTCCAGACTGATACCGTGGAGGAACGTGTGAGTGAATCCACGTTATCAGTCTGGCAATGCCAGGCTATCATCAGCCCAGCAGTGCCATGCCCATTACCAACCAGTGAACACTTCTCTAATCAACCTGCTGCCTATAAAACTGGACTCATTCCACACAAGCACTGTCCGTAGATACATTGTCGTTCCTGTGATCTGACTTGGAGTGTCGTGTTCGTTGATGGGTGCTTCTGAAAGGTTTTGCTACGTTTGACTGTAAGCTTAACTACTGCTTTAATAAATCTGTGAATTGAAACTATTCTGCTTGTGGCTCTGCATTTGGGTTCGGTCATTCTGCAAACCGTGACACCCTATCTGAATTTATATATATATATATATATATATATATATATATATATATATATATATATATGTTACAGGGTGAATGGAGAACCAGGGTGATTGAAGAAGGCTCGCTTGTTTTTACCACCCACCCAGCAATTGTGTAGAAGGAACACTAGAGGGAGCCACACGCCAGGCTTGTGCACAAGCATATATGGCCGCGACCACACACACACACACACACAGTCACACACACGCGCGCGCGCGCACGCACACGCGCACGCGCTCATGCTTTCAATGGACTGTTAAGATACTTTTATTGTGTTCTGCTGGCTTTTGTTTTAGTTTCTCCCTGACACACACACACACACACACACACACACACACACACACACACACACACAGTGATCCATGAAAAGAACTATTCTGTCCCTATCGGTTTACAACTCAAACGGCGCTGAGTCGACAAGTGGAGCATCGGCCGGGTCAGCGCGGGCACTCGCGCCTGGAGGCGCGAGGGCGCGCTTCCTCGGCCTCAAGCTCCACTTGTCGGCGCGCCTCCGTCGTGGACAAGCGTGTGCGTGTGCACGCGTGTTCAGCGTTCCCCTAGCGTAGCTTCCTGGTTGCTATGTGGGGGGGAACAACAAAAGACAGGTCCCCGTCGGCACATCAAAGCCCCGCCTCTCCGCGTTCTCCTTCTCCTCCTCGGAGGAGGAGGACGGTTTATTTCGCGAGGAGGAACTCCTCCTCGCGAAATAAACCGTCCTCCTTCTCAGAAGGAGGACGGTTTATTTCGCGAGGAGGAGCTCCTCCTCGCCTCACGTAATAAACCCCCGCCTCGCAGTGCCGCGTCCTCCTTCTCCTCCTCCTCGCGAGCCTCGCTAATAAACCCTGTCTCGAAAAGCCCCGCATCGCCCCGAAGCCCCGTGCCTAAAAACAAGCGCTCTGTCTTCAATCACCCTGGCTCTCCAAACACCCTGTGACATATATATATATATATATATATATATATATATATATATATATATATATATATATATATATATATATATATATATATATATATATTCCAAATATTATTTCACTTTTTCTTTTTGAAAATAGCCAATGTACTGTATAGGTTAGTCAGGCGGGATTTCAGAAAAAAGCCTTCTATAGGAGGTTAGAGGCATTTTGGGTTAAAAGTGGGGTGCTAGGCCATTTTACATAATTCAAGGGTGCTGAATTTGAAAAACATGGTACCCAAGCAAAAAAAAAAAAATTTAACCCTCTAATTTGCATAACAAAATGGCTGCCAATTTTGCACTACTTTTTCAATAACTATAACTAAGCAAGCAAAACTGACAAATAATGTGTATGTTCTGAGGGTCGGGCAATATTTGTAAGGTATTTTTAATATTATTAGTGGTAAGATTACTCTTAAAAATGCAAATTAGAGGCCACCATTACAGAAAACGGTTTAGTACTCAAAGGGGTCCATACGCATCCCCCTTATTTTCTTACACAATATTAGTCTTCTAGCCTGTCCTGTGCACTTTTGTAAATGCATAAAAAAAAAGAAAGAAAGAAAGAGAGAATATATAATACAGTTTAATAAATTGCTAAAATTTGAATTCCCAGTGTTGTATGAAAGGTGTGATACAAAGCAAGTAGTTGCCTTGTCACTGGTGTACATACTACAGAAATGAGCTTATATGGTGTGTTCACTGTTTTGAGTTGAATGGATGTTTTTCATTTGTACATTGTTGTATCTATGAATTATTTAACAGTTGCCTTTTCTTTTGCACATTTTTATTTTTATGTTTTATTTTGTAACTTCTATTGATAGAGCCTGAGTGCCTTAGAGCCAGTTGTGGGCCGGTTCACCTTGAGGGGAGGGAGGGGTGCCACAGTAATCTGCAGGTAAAGTGATAAGGGTCACAGCTGTAACGAGCCATGGCTTGTTACACCTGTGACCCTTATCACAGGTTATGATTAACACACAGTGGGAGATTATACGTTTTTTTTTTTTTTACCGTTCTCTTTATTTGCATTAACAAAATGTTGCTGTGATTCATGTTACATTCAGTTATTTAACGTGTCAAAAACGTTTTCCCTGTGCCCAGCCGAGTGGCTAAATGTGTGTTCAAGATGGTCACTAGCACTACAACTACATTTATGTTTTCCCCAATAAATTCTAGAAGTTTCTCGCAAAATCTGTTTTTGTTATAGCAAAATAATTGTTTAAGCGTTATACATATCTTATACAGGATAAACACGTGAAATTGGAAGTGATGACACAAAGAAGTTAACCGGAACACTGCAAAATAGAAGCTGATAAACGGGTATAATCATCCAATCTTGGATGAAATTGGCATTCCACCTTAACATTTATTTATAAGAGCTGGAGAGACAACAAACACTATAGCAATTATTACTAAAGAAAACAACAACAAAAAACTTAATATAAATAACATTGTTTATAACAGGTCTAGCTGTAGCAAAAAACGAATCAAAGGAATAGTTTTAACGTCCTGACATCTGTCCACTAGATGGTGCACCTTAACCACCTAATCATTCTGTTCTGTGTGTCTCAGCATTTTACATGGTTTACTTTGATATGAGTTAGACTCTTAACTCATATTGCTGAGCATCTATTGCTCTAACTGTTAGAGCAATGTTTCTCAACCTTTTCAGGCCGTGACCCCCCATAATAATCATATTTGAACTGGGGACCCCCCACCCTGACAAGCACTTGGAATGTATATGAGTTGAGGCATTACATTTAGTATGACTTGGTTCGGTTCCACAAATAAATATTGTGAAAATAGCCGAACGACAAGCTCATAATGTGTCGCGTTGTGAGCTTGTAGATCGGCTATTTTCAAATTGCAATATATAACATATATAATATAGGTCTGAAGTGGTTTTGTAATAATAATCAAGAAGAAATTAAAGTTTTCAAATAATTATAGTGGAGTAAAAGTACAGTATTTGCATTTGAGATGTAATGGAGTAGAAGTAGAATTATTGAAAATTAGAAGTACTCCAGTAAAGTGAAAATACCTCAAAATTGTACTTAAGTACGGTACTTCAGTAAATGTACTTGAGTAAATTAACTATTTCATTGACTCATTGTACAGTATATGTCAACAAATCATCGTGTAGCTGTCTCTTGTGGGGCTTGCTGTACCTTTTAGCTGTCAAGAACCATTCAAATAGAATCACTTTTTCTACATTAATTTACGTAGTTAAATTGGTCTGGCATCTCATCAACAACAACCTAAATCTACCTACACAGGTCATTATTTGTTGGTCGATTTATTTCACTGCAATCTGGGAACACATTCCTCATTGGAGAGGGACACGTCAAATATGGCTGGTATACACATGTTGACAAAAACACACACATTACTTAATTTCACAACTGATGCCAATCAAATGTTTTTTTGTTTAGTTTTTTTGTTGTATTGGTAGAAGTTAGAACACATAAAAAAATAAAAAATCTCTTTGTGGCACAGCCACCGAGATCTGGTGAAATGATTACTGTTCGCTTTGTCTCTTGTCATCACTGCCAGTGTGAAGAGATGAGCAGCTGTTTCCTTCGGGACCGTACCTATGTTCCCCAGGTTCTATGTTCCCCTGGTTCTATGTTCCCCGCTTTCCTAGGAGAGCGGGGAATATAGGACCTATACCTAAACCTAACCCTAACCATAACCTTAGTGGGGAACATAGAACCCGGGGAACATAGGTATGACCCAGTTTCCTTCCATGGACTCAGGTTCAGAATAACACAACAAAAGTCCCTTGGAAAAAAGAGAGCAAAATGACGAATAAAGTTATTTAATGTCAAACCCAGATGCAGAGAGAGAGAGAGAAGACAGACAAATGACAGAGTGAGAGCAGATCAAACTGCTTCTTCTGAATATTCAATTGATATTCGACAAGAAATCATACATAACAGTACAAACAATACACCAAACACCTACCTGCCAAATATCATGGGGTTGGGGGTGTGGTCATCTTGTAATGTGAGACATTAAATTCTCCATGGTGAAAAAACGATTGAATGTACTGCTCCTTTAAGAAGACAGGACACGGGGGGGGGGGGTGCTGTTGTTGCGGAAGAGAAGCCGGGAGAAACAAAACAGTGGAGACACCTTATGGGAGACACTCGATAAGTTTAGTTTCATTGCCTTGCGTTCCAAGAAATGTGTTATGTTTTGTTTCTTGATGTTTGAGTTGCGCATTGATGAAATGGTGAAAGGATACTGAGTTGGGATTTATTTGCCCAGACAACAAAAACAAATAAAACAGTAGACCTATAAAACAACAGATACACAGTAACAGTGATCATTGACAGAGAGTGATCTGATGTGACTGCAACCTGACTGTTCTCTCATAAAACCACGACTGAGGTAATGTAGCCCAATTATTTGATTGGATTTAATTGTTATTTATGATTATCTTTGTCATCAAGTTCAACGTAAAGGGCAGAATTTGCCCTTTACTTTGCCAAACTGTCAAAAAAAAAAAAAAAAAGAGGCAAACATTTTTTAAATAGCAGATCTACAAGCTCACAACAACGCCTCGCGTTGTGAGGCGTTATGAGCTTGTAGATCTGCTATTTTCACAATATTTATCTGTGGAACAGAGTCAAACAAAATGTAATGCCTACCATTCCAAGCACAGATATAGAAACCTAGATACCTCATTGGCCTCTGCAGTTCATTGGAGCGACGTGGCCACCATATTTCCGGGGGGAACGGGCACTGGCCAATCACAGCGTGTTGACTACTGGCCAACCACAGCGCGTCTTTTCCAGGACTTGTCAGAATCTAGTTGTCCCGCCCCCACCTGCGTCTGATTGGCCTACTGAACGCCCCCTTCTGTGACGCACACGGAAATTTCCAGCTGCCCCCCAGAAGCATAGAGGAAGCGGAAGTGCGTCCGAGATGCCGACGCTTCAGAGCCAGAGTGTCTACCTTTTATATGTCTATGATTCCAAGTGCTTGTCAGGGTGGGGGGTTCCCAGTTCAAATATGATTACTGTCAAAGATATTTGAACATGTAAACATTAACTAATGTGATATAATATGTTTGCATTTGCAAAATGCAAATGCAGGACATTTGTATGTCGTCCTGCATTTGCATTTTTGTAATGAAAAATGAAAACTTTGCTCATCGCATTGTGCCGCGTTGTGAGCTTGTAGATCTGCTATTTTTTTTAAGTGGTTGTTTTGCTGCTACATTAGCACATTTAGCTGGGGACGCTGGTGTATTGTGTCTAGACATGATTGGTTGTTCTGAATGTGCGTAGGCTAAGGATCTAGGCAACCTCTCTCTCTGTCTCTGGGTACAGCCACACATGTCCGTAACCGTCCGTATACGGACGCCGGAAGTCCCATACACTCCCATGTAAAAAAAAAACCCCGGAATGGTACTTCCGGTTTTAAACTTAACATGGGAGTGTATGGGACTTCCGGCGTCCGTATACGGACGTATACGGACGTTTACGGACATGTGTGGCTGTACCCTCACCGCCCAGCTCAACTTTAAACAGGAAATAGAAACCATTGTATTAATCAGTAATCTTGTATCTGACACTGTGTGATACAGATCAACTACAAAGTCAAGAATTGGACCTTGTACAGACATCAGGATTAATGACAGGTGAGGAATTAAACACATGTTTGATAGTGTTACAGTGTAGCCTACAATAGAACTGTATGACTGTACATTATAATACTATAAGATGAAATATGTTTTAATATCTTCATTAAATACAAATGTTGCTTATTGGAAGCAGTTTGTGAAGTGAATTAATATCAGTTTTTGTGTTGGTTCAGAACGGGCCAATAGGGGATGACGATACGCATAGTAAACAGGACCTGTGGTGACGTGACAGAGCTTAAAGGGGGGACACCACCACAATCTATCTTTGCTTTCCTTGTGGAATAAAGTCACTTTGACGGGCACTCTGAAGACCATGGAACCAACAATGAAGGAACAAATCGAGGGAATCGAGATGTTCGACAGTCCTACTAAAGGACGAGGTCTTCGGGTGACCAAACCGTTCAAAGTCGGAGAACTTCTCTTCACCTCCCTGGCGTACTCTTACGTCCTCAAAGTTGAACAGAGGAGCTACTACTGCGATTTCTGCTTTGCTAAGTATGTATTTATGTGGCATGCATGCATATTCTAACTTGTTATTTCCTTTCTGTGTGCATTAACAGGCCTACTGTATGTTGTAGGCTACGCTACACATCCGAATGATTAGTGCAGTCTTTACACATGCGTAATGGGAACATCAATAGTTAGACCACTACTACCCTACAGTTTATTGTACTGTATCAGTTCATTTAATTCAGTTCCTGACAGTCCAGCACATGTTCAACAAACACGAATAGCATTCAATACAGACCACACTCACTGCTTCACTGTCAAGCCAGTTCATTTGTGAGTGAGGGACTAACGCAACTACTTTTTGCGGTAACTAATAAACGTAACTAGTTACCTTTTCCCATTCAGTAACGCTAAGTTACTGTGATTTAAATGGGTGCGTTACTGCGTTACAATATGTGTGCCAACTGTTTAAGAAGGCTTTTGATATCACAAAAACATAAAATAAAAAGGAAAATAATACTAGATTATTATTTTAATTTTTTTTAAAGCAGAGGTGACATTTTAAACTTGGGATACCAGGTTTTTGATTGATTGAATACTTTATTCGTCAAAAATGTTAACGCAAAACAGTCATGGGGACTTGTTTCCATTGTGGTCCTATGTATGTAAATGTAGGTGAAATTAACAATTTAGTAGAATGGGAAACTATAGAAATAATCTTGAACAATAGTAGAACCTACTGTAGCAATAATATAGACTCCCAGGAATAGCTGAGAGCTACATTTTCAAACCGTCATTGGCAGCAGTAAGCTACTTTTGTGATATGTTTTAAATGATTGATGATATTTGTTCCTCTATAGAAGATTTCTATTAATTTCATCATAAATTGTCATAACTTGGGGCACGGTGGCACAGTCGGTAGCACTGTCGCCTCACAGCTAGAAGGTCCTGGGTTCGATTCCCAATAACTTCCAGATTTTGGACAGGCAACAAACTGATCCGTTCCAGACTGCTCCGGGGTTTGGCTTGACTCTGCACAAAGCACAGTGGAAGCAACCCACCTCAAAGCTGCGTTTAGACACTGTTCTGTTGTCCCTATACTACAACTTGCTATAAAGTGCTGCTGATATGCACTGTTTGGGATGATTGAATTGACGTTGGGCTGTTGTGTTGTTTGGTGGAGCAGACAGCTGGTCCACCATAAGCTCAGCTCTATTAATACTAGTACTACAGAAGTACTCAAAGTCTGTGGGCTGTGCTGTTTACAATTGGAGGAACACCTGCAAACAACTGCTTCTGCTATTTCTCTGTTCTGAGGGGATAATCTACCCCAAGACAGATTTCACATCATTCTTGTGTTTTTGGTATGAATAATGTGTATTCATATTATATTATATTTTATTATTATTGTTATTATTATTATGAATTTATTTTTCTTTCACAAATTTCTCTATGTTGCGTTGCAAGTTAATCTGGTGCACTGGAGTACCTAAGCACAATGCTATCTAGGTGTGCGTGTGTGCCTGCGTGTGTGCGTGCTTGTGTGTGTGTAAACAATCAATATATCCATCCAAGAGGATGTAAACACATTTGTTGTAACATGTTGCTCATTAAAACATAATGTTTGTTCATTCATAGGAAACCTGAAGAAGAAGACTTGAAGAAATGTGTAAAGTGCAAGAAAGCCTTCTATTGCAATGTCAACTGCCAGGTAGGAAACGAGTGGATGAGGAGGAGGAGGAAGGGGGTTAATGACTGCAGGAATTTGTATTTATTTATTTATTTACCAGGGACAGTGCACATTAATCAACATGTCAGTTTTCACGTCGACGTAAATGAGCCAGAGTTAGCCAAAAGCTCATTTTAATCTGAAGTTGCTCACATTATTCCTCTACCATCTGATTGTTAATTTGTTCTTAAGTAACTTTTTTGATTGATTGATTGAATACTTTATTACTAGTCAGAAATGTAAACAGCTGTGCATGGTACAGTAAGACATTAGGCTAAAAGGATAACACAAAAAGGTCCTGGGGACTTGTTTCCTTACATGGCTTTGTTTCATATCTGATACAGAACACTTCTGATTGAGTGTAAAACAGTAACATAGAATGGAATGTGATTGATCACACATGGAAGTTCACCTTTGGTTTCACTGTGGATCAATTAGAAACAAAACCCAGATTTTTGGGTCCGATGCTGATCTAAATTTCCGAGCGTCCTAAACCACCGATAACGTAGATTACATTTTTCTAATCATTTAAAAAAAAGTTTATATTTGAGAACATTTAGCTTATAAGCTAAGAAATAAATGTAAATACACACAAATAACTGTTTGACAAGATAGGTTTAACCCATTAAGACCTGAGGCCGATTAAAACATTTTTTTTCTAAATCCTAACGCTTAAAAAAATATTTGTATTCAAAGATTTGCACAATTTTTCAAAAATAGCAGATCTACAAGCTCACTGCACTGCCACGCTATGAGCTTGTATATCTGCTGTTTTTGAATAGCCAAAGAAATCTAAAAATGACACGGATGCGTTCCCGGTCTCAATGGGTTAAATTAAGTAAACTTCAATTATGAAAAGAACAATTCATTTGAATTATACAATTAACAAGGAAACGAGTCAATATACACACATGAACTGAATGTCATTTTATTTAACCACTCAGCCTAAGCCCTAAGTGGCTATGACCACAGTAGACATGCAAAGATCTGATTCAGGTGGAGAAGAGATTCAGTGGGTTAATTAAAAATAATAGCTTTGTGTGACATGAAGATTTGAGAAGAGGGTAAGGAAGGACACAGGTCAGTCAAGGACAGGACTAGTGTATACTGAGAGCTTAGCATTGTGTTGAGTGGCATTACTCACTGTACATAGCATAGCTTAGACGCCCTATAGACCAACTGTTAAGCATTATTGTCTTCGGCCTGGCGAGAGAGTATGTTTTGAATTTGGCCATAGATTTGTTGAGGTACAAGGCATGAGTTAAGTAGCTGCTTTTTTATCAAACCCTTTCCTCAGTATTGACATTGAACAGCTGTCAGTTAAAATGCAGGATGTGTTTGCATTAACTACAGGTGTTGAAATGGAGATTTTTGAACTACTGACTACCAACTGGAGGGCAGAGCTAGAAACCTGGTCACTTGTGAAGTATCCCCTGATTGTGTCTTGTGCACTTAAGCTGCATGCCTACTTGAAAATAATAAAATCCAAGTTTAGAACTCTATGACTGACTCACATCTTAATGACTGCCTCAAACTGGCATTCACTAAGTATCAACCAGATTTCAAAAGGCTTCAGATAATGTGCAGTCACAGAAGTCTCATTAAAGGTCGGCTGATCCTGAGAGTATTGTATCTGTCACCATATCTGTGCAAATATATGGTCATGGATGGATGCATTTTTGTCATTTGAACAGAATATCTGTAAATTTGAAAATTCTGAGAAATTGAGAACTGAGAAACTAAATATTGTGCATTGAAGAGAAGAAATCTGTAAAAGCAATTTATTTCATGTCCTTTGTGTTTTGTTTTATTTAAAAATAACTCAACAAAGAAGTTTATTTGTATTTCTAATACGTTTTTCTTAATATTTAGGCATTTATTATATAACTATCATCTTTATTCTTATTTAAACTACTAGTCTTTGTGTCGATGTATGCACATGCATTGAGCCTGTCAGAAATTGCAATTGTGACAAGTGTTTTTTTAAAACCTATTTTAGTGGTAGATCACGGCTTACAATTGGAAATAGAATGTGCTCTTGGGCTTGAAAAGGTTGGTTACCACTGGCTTAGACGCTCTATAGACCAACTGTTAAGCAGTATTTGTGGGCGAGTTTAATTTTGGCGTTACTGTGTGCCAGGCAACATGCATTGCTTGTAGGGTTAATTTCATGTGTGTCTGTGTGTGTGTGTGTATGTCAGAAAGGGGACTGGAATATGCACAAGCTGGAGTGCTCAGCAATGCTTAAGTGTGGTCCGAAATGGTGTCCATCAGATAGAGTCCGCCTGGTGGCCAGGATCCTTGCCACAAAGGTGAGTGTGTGGTCTTGATTTTTTCCCCCAACACTTCCTATTTATGAAATACGAGTTGTTGAGTATATTGTAGTCTTGCGAGCCAGACTGTTGCCAGACACTCCCCCGCTAACACCCAAAAACTCAGGAAAACATCATACAGGAACAGGTTCAACATGACGAGAAAGTCTAGGGTATACCAAGAATAGAAAAGGATACTTGAGTGTCAAAACAGATAATTATGTACATGATGAGTGATTAATGAAGGGCATGACAGGATTGAAAGGAATGCAGTGTCACAATAGTTTGATGCAAAGGTGCCTAATTCTGATCAGAGGTGAGGAGGAGGTCTGATGGTGAGGCTGTGGATCCATGGATTATGATTGTGGAGTGTTATTGTAGTTATTGTTATTATTGAATTGAAACTCTTTTTCTTAATTGACGAAAATCAGCTCTACTTGTCCAGTTCTGCCCTCCTTTGCCTCAGTGCTCCTTCTCAACAGATGACATGCCATCTGTTTTTGCTCTTTTCCTGCACCATTTTTCACTGTGGTCACTCACAGACCGTTGACCTTAATTGTTTCATTGTCTGACACACCTCATACACTCCATTAATCCATTGTCTTAGAAAAAAATGCTATCCCACAAAGGATTGAATGCACATTTTGACATTTTCAGGGAATTAAGGCAGCTATTAGCAAACATTACTTCTAGCTGTCTTGTTGTCCTCACCTGATGCAAGCATGTACGGTACAATACCACAAATATCCTGCAACATATTAATGAGCATGTCACCAAAATTATTCAAACACATACAAAATTAATAAATAAAAAAGTGCCACGGACTTGGACATAGACAAGTCTAGCCGGACATGTTTGTCCATGTACGGACATGTTGATGACCCCTGTCTGAGTGGAAGTTCATGATAGCACAACATCATAAATGCATTTTGGCCTTAAACCATTCAGTGCTTTATAAACCATCAGTAGCAGCATTTTGAAATCAGTTATTTGACAATTCTTCTTAATATTATCACTTAAGGACATGAATGATATGTGATGGGTATAAGTACCTTATGATGAACTATCTGTAATTATTGAAATGATTTGTACTAACTGCTTTATATGGAAGAACCTTTCTGCATTATTTGTTTAAATAAAGATTAAGAAGTGTAGAATTTTTGCCAATGCTTAATTTCTTGCAAATGCTTCTTTCTACAGAAGGCACAGAAAGAAAGATCTGCATCTGAGAAGCTTATACTGATGGAAGAATTACGTAAGGGATCACTCAACATAAACACACACACACACATGCACACACATGGGTACATTCGCCATACAATCTGTGTTAATTTATTGTAATTCATTTGTAACTAAGAGAGAGGAAAGATGTAGCCAAATGTAGGCATGCAATGCTCATTTGGTATGTTCTTGCACTCTATTTCAATGACGTGACGCGCACGTCGCTTAACACCTACACTGCAAGTCACACAATGGACAATTGATATGCATCTAGGCTTATTCCTATGTTAATTCGCTAGGTGTGAGTCGGGAGCCTTTGAAAACTTTGTTGAGGTGTGAATTTAAAGTAGTTTTAAATCTATGCGTGTGCCTGCGTGTGCTCCTGGTCAAATAGGTTCCGGCACGGCGTGCAAGGCCGTCCAGTGAGCATTGCACCCCTGGTCAAATGGACCCTTACTGGTCCATTCGGTTCCATTCATACACTCTCAAGAGTTGAATTAACAGGGAAACAAATGGATTTACCGCTTCAAGGAGGGGTGGGCAATTTTCCAAGGCTGCTGTGACCATTCAGTGCCAGACAGTGAAAACCACCATTGCTTTTACGTCTTATAGAGAGTACGCACGTGCATCACTTTTCCACTGGGACACGCCCCCCTCTTCTATAATGAGTGGTAAAACATTGAGCAGCATAGACCATATTCACACGGCGGCCATGTTTCTATGAAGTCAATGAAAGTAGCCACCCCGGGTGGCGGCACTTTCAATGTTAAATTCCAATATGGCCACCGTGTGAATATGGTCTATGGAGCGTTGGAGTTTGGTAGCGCTCGTTGGAAATCACGGTCCTGCGTACCACCTGTTTGTAAATTGCACATAATGCAGGAGGCAGCAGGACGTTGCGTTATTGAAAACGAGCGCTTCCAAACTCTGACACTTAAATTATCACCTGCACAGAATGTATTGACAGAAAGTAGCTCATAACATGTCTACGGTGGATTTTTATGAAACTAAAACTTTGCAGATAGAAAGAGGATTATTCAAGCTTTCCGTACAGCTGCCATGTTGGCAGTTTTGGGAAGTAACGGATTACATGTAACGCCGTTACGTAATCAGAGTAAATAAAAATGGTAACGGTAACGTCTTACAGTACATTTTAAAATGTGTAATCTGGATTACAGTAACGGGGGTGTTGTAACGGGGGTTACAGGCCGATTACATTCTTTCCTTCCCCTCATCAATTTGACAAACGAGTGATAAATTATTATAACACCAAACAACCACCCGCAAGAGCGCACACTCTGCACAGACTGCAATGGATGCGTGGAGACGGCCAGGACGCACAGCGCACCTCTGTCAATATGGTAATGGTAGACACCAGTTCTCTGGTTGAGATTCAACATCAAGTGAAACGCTGCACATAACCACTGGTAGGTTTGATTTCAAGCCTATATTCCAGCTTATAATGCGTGGAAGCCAAGCAACACTTTTGACAGAGAGAGGGGGGGAGAGAGAGAGCATGAGAGAGAGAGAGCGCGGGTGCGCGAGAGAAACCCTGATGTTGGATCAACAGCAATACAAAGTAATAACTGCAAACAGATTAAAAGTTTAGGCTATCAATATCATACAAAAGTATAGAGAAGCTGTGATCTCACCGCTCTGATGGACAATAAATAAATAATCCTTTTGCAATCAACATCCATGTTCTCTTCGTGTGTCAACAATGATTCAAATGGGAAGTTTATTTCAGCAGATGTAGTTTCATGTAGTTTGACATGGTTTGAGCCGTTTTTGCTGCGCAGCTCCTCGTTTAAGTTAATTGCCTTCTCCTGCTGTGCTGCTGCGCAACACGGCAGATCTCCGCCAGGCCAGGTGGCCCTACCCAGGCCCATGAAATTCATAGGCAGTCATAGTAGCCAATTAGAATTAAATCTGCTCAAACTGACTCATACACTGATACAGAACCATATATAGGCTAAATATTGTCACTGTCGGTTGGGAAAACTGTTCCTTTTATTTTAAAATAATTTCAAATGGTGAAAAAGGCCAATCTACAAGCTATAATTATTAACAATTAAGAAATACTATATTTTAAATAGTGGACAAATACAAAAAATAGGGGAAAATACATAAAATCTCTAATCTGTGATTCTAATGTGATTAATGTGACCCCTACAGTCAGTGAAGTCCAAGGATGAATGTGACAAATATTGAGACCAATAGGCTATAACCTAATGCATCATTTTATGAAATAAATGGGTTATATTTCACAGACAGTTACACTATTCTTGTACTATATTAAAATTAAATCATCTTTAACCTTCAAGTTAAATTCATTATTTCCGTGGACTTAAAAATCATCGTTTTATTTGCTGGCCTTCTTGCCCTGGCAATTGGCCTTTGTGCCCTCAAAAAATTGACAAAACCAAAGGCCAAGTGGCCTTGCCACTAAAATGACGAAATTCCAGGCCTGCTGTCAATGGTAAAACATGTTTTATCTAATTAAATAGAGTTTTGCTTAAAAGTAATCCAAAAGTAACTGAAAGTAACTAGTAGTTACTTTTTAATAATAAGTAACCGGATTACGTTACTGACTACAATTTTTAGCAAGTAATCTGTAACTGTAGGGGATTCCTTTTTAAAAGTAACCCTCCCAACCCTGCATGTTGGTGAGTTTAACGTCGTTTAATACAATCAGATCGGACCTTTATGTTGGATGTATGGGCTGTCAAGGCCAGAAAGTTGTTTTTTTTGCCACTCAGTAGGCATTTCCGCATAACTTCCGGGTATGATGATGTCATGCGCATAGCTGTTAAGGGCAATTCACACAGAGCACTATAACTATAACTACATGTATACAAATATAGTTTACATTGTTTTAAAGTCAAGTGGATGGCAGAGTTCACACCTACTATAAAAAGAAATACAATGGTTAACGATATAGTTATAGTTATCTTTATAGTTATAGTGCTCAGTGTGAATGGCACTTTAGGCTGCCAATTAGAATAATACAAGCATAGAATAAGTCAATAATTTAATAATGAAACCTAACAAAGAACGGGTCAATAATATAATATGAATAATAAAGGTAAGATACATTCTGACTACCTGATATACTATATTTAATAAATACCCTTTGTTTTGCGGTTTTCAAATTTTTCACAGAATCAAATGTTTTATGGTCATGAATCACCAGGAACCTGGATGGCTTGGTTCCAGGTAAAGGTCTTCACGGGTAAAATATAAAGATCCGTACCCAAATGGACCCGTGAAAAAATTACCCGGAACCGAATGGCCCCGGCTTATAGTCAAATATGAAGGGCCGATACCCGAATGGACCCGCGAAAATATTACCAGGAACCGAATGGACCCGGGCCATTGTTAGAAATCGGAGTTCCGGACCCGATCATTACCGAGAGCTGTCGGACCCCGACCCGTATAGAACCGTGACATACAAGAACCGAACCCGTACATAACCCGAGACCCCGAAATACCCGAACGCAAAATTGTTTGCTAACGTCATAACTAGTTGTAGTTGTCCAGCGTTAAATAAGACTTGTTTCATACTTTCTTACCTAAATTTATAGCCTCCATGGTTGTGATGTATAATCCCAGTCAATGCTCATTGGATAGTTTATAAATACAAAATAAATCCACGTTCTAGATGTGTGTAATCCTTCTTCATTGCCAACTATAATCCATGTTAATTTCTAATGTTAAACAACATTTAATGTTGTTTAACATTATAATTGGCTTTGGAGTTTCCATTGTGCTTTGCGGAGCATACCGGGTAACAACACGCTATCAACTCTACTGTTTTACCATTTTGAACCATTAACCAAAGCATTGCGTTAATCGACAATATTTGATATAACTGGCGTATAGAAATGAGTGGGTCACATGTGAAAGGATCGGCGATGTGACATCACTGACGAATCCTTGCTATCTTTAAACCAACTTCGAACATGGCGTAGCGTCCGTGCTACTTCCTTGTTGCATAGTGACATCACTGTCGAATCCTTGATGTCGAATTCTTTGCTTGTGGTAGTGAAACACTAAACAGGATTATTATTTCATGTCAACATTCAAGTACAACTATCAGAAGATGTAACTCAGGTAAAGTAATGCGCCACTCTGCAAGTTTAACTAAAGTTTTCCACCTGTCCAAAGTTGTTCCTAATACAGACAGAGCCTTCGGTCAAGACGATCATCAAGGCTAATGCAGACATACATTTTTTTAATCATCCTATCCTTGTTAATATATCGCCATTTAGGTCAATGGTATAACATTATGTAGTGATATAATATAAATAGCAGCCAGTCATTGACTGCGTCACTGCCAGTCTGTCTTCTGACTCTGAGCGACCCCCCTCCCTCCCTCCCTCCCTCCGTCCACTCGAGTATTAGTGGAACCGTCCATTTCACAGTCTGAGCCCGAGAACCCCCGCTCGCCGGGTCCACTCGAGTATTAGTGGAACCGTCCATTTCACATTCTGAGCCCCGAGACCAGAGACAAACTGAAACGGTTCATTCCGACCCGGACCCGGAGTCACTTCTTGTGAATGGACCCGGCGGGTCGGAACCCGGGTATTTCGGGTTTCTTTCTAGGGTTTCTTTCTAGTTCCAGGCTTAAAATAATTTATATAAATATTTTCGGAAAGACTTATGGGGTTTTGATTTGTGGCACCACAAAATGGCCGCCACTGCCATGCCATATAGGGTTAAAGTGGGTAATACAGTGGAGCAGTGCATTAGTGTAACCTGTCTATTCTGTATTTATATTCTTTGCACACAATCTTTACACTTTCAGTTCATTAACACTGTGTATTTTACTGTGTATTTTGAAAACCAGATGTGGGCGACGAGAGGAAATCGATTTACGAGGCTGACATTGCCGGCCTGCATAAATTCTATTCCAAACACCTGGACTTCCCTGATCACCATGACCTGCTTTCACTCTTCTCCCAGGTAGCCACTGTGAAAACACACACACACACACACACACACACACACACACACACACACACACACACACACACACACACACACACACACTGCCAGTGTGAACTCAACAAGATCTGCATCTGGCTCTCCGACAACAAACTATCATTACACCTGGGTAAAACTGAATCCATCCTCTTTGGGTCCAGTCCTAACCTTAGCAAGGCTGAGAGCTTCACGATCAAAGTGGGTGATGATGTTATCACAAGAAAGGAGGAAATTACCTACCTGGGTTCCATCTTGGAGGCAAACCTCTCCGGTAACAAAAACGCTGAAAGAGTGATCAAAAAGGTTAACCAAAGAAACCGCTTTTTGCATAGGATTGGACGTCTAGTCAGTAAGAATACTCTGAAGATTCTTGCAGGGGCCCTCATACAAGGTTATTATGATTATGCATGCACTTCATGGTATCGCAACACCTCCAAGGCCTTAAAAACAAGGCTCCAAACATCCCAATACAAACTAGTGAGGCTACTTCTTGGCCTCAATCACAAAACCCATCTAACCCCTGCTCATTTTGCTAGGATTGGATGGCTTAGGGTTGAGGACAGAGTACAGCAACTTGCTATGGGCCTGGTCTTCAAGATACACCACAACATTGGGATCCCCCTGTATTTGTCTAAATACTTCCTAAATGTTAATGAAGTCCTCGATCATAACACCAGAGGCAGCTCCACAAATCATGTTCAACCCAGATTTGGCTCAACTAAGGGAATGAACTCGTTCTCATGCTATTCATCAAAAATGTGGAATGCCCTACCAAAAGGAGTAAAGGAGTGTAAAACCCTACTCACTTTCAAAACTGCCCTAAAGATACACCTTCAGGAGGCTGCAATTCGAAAATGGCCCCTGTCTAAGTCTTAACCTACCCCCCCCCCCCCACCTTCAGGAGGCTGCAATTCGAAAATGGCCCCTGTCTAAGTCTTAACCTACCCCCCTACCCCCCCCCCCCCCCCCCCATTTATTTTTCTTCTCTTGTACATTCTTCTTTACTCTTCATACCAGTAACCTGTAAGCTGATTGTACGACATTCTGTATAGTTTTTGTGTATATGTCGTCATGATTTGTGTGCATGGGGATCTCATCTTAAACAAGCTCAGTGCTTAATGAGTCTCCCAGTTTAGTAGCGTATTGTATTGTGAATTTGTACTTCCATGTACTGATGTTCTCATGTCTTACTAAATAAAGTACATCAATCAATCAAACACACACACACACACACACACACACACACACACACACACACACACACACACACACACACACACAGTTGTTGTCCAGCGGAAACCTTGTATGTCGAAAACTGATACTTTACAGGAAATGGGGGGGAAATAACCTGTGTTCCAGTGAATACAATGTAGTCATACTTCAGTCACAAGCTCTTAATACTGTCCATTGGTTCAAAGTTTATTAAACCCATGGACAGTTGAAACCCACTTTCAACCTGGCATGTAAAATCAGTAGCTGATCTACAAGCTCACATCACAATGCACATCACTGTGAGCTACAAAGAAAAAAATAAATATGGAGATACAAGGTTTCTGCCAGACAGTAACAATATACTGTACCCCCCCTTTTTACTGTCTGCTACTTTGATACAGAATAGCATTAGTACACTGACCACTTTCTCACCTGTCCAGCACTCATGGATTCTGAAACAATCTGCCGACCATTTCTCAGCTAACTCACAGCAGATCATTAAAAATGAGAGGAAGAAGAAAATAACAACCAAATTGTTTTCCAACAGGTGTGAATACATTAGCAGGATTAGTAATGATTTCTCTCTCTGTGCAACAGGTTCGCTGTAATAGCTCCGATTTGCATGATGAGGAATTGGAACCTCATATCGGTCGTGTTGTCTACGCTGAGTAAGAACGCACACACGCACTCGCACGCACACATACAGAGTTAAACCCTCATCAATGTAACCACTTAAACCCTACTTATCATGTCAGTAAACCATTAAAAAAAGCTACAGTACTGCAATAATGTGTGGTTGTCACAAAATGCCAGAGTTTTTCAGAAAAGTGTCAGCCCACTGCCAGCGAACCGAGTGATTTTGACTAACCTTTGAAAAATCATAGAATATTTTCCATGATCGCCGTCCTCACGGTGATCCCCTCATTACACGCATAGGGGTCTCGTGCAATCGGTTTTATTATATGATTCTGTTATTTTTTACTAGTGTAGTACGTTTAGGGTCTATGTGTTTTGCAACCACATGTTACCACTCAAATTAAAGCTTTGAATGGTGAGCAGTTTTCTATAGCCATTACGAACATGTTGGTTCTCAGCACACACTTTCAAATTGGGGATATTAATAGGCCTTATTTTAAAATTATTATATTTGTGTATGAAATCTTGCATTAAAAGGCCATTTAAGCATAATGGACGTTTTGAAGAAGTAAAATCACCATTCCAATCAATTCCCCATACTTGAATTGTGCAGAGAAGTGGGTTCATATATGAACACCATTGAAAGTTCTTCATATATTTGTTGTAACAATTTGCCAATGTGACAATATAGGGGTCCACATATTCAACTCATGATAACTGCACTAAGCTACTAGTCTGCAATGGTTATCATGCCAAACTGTGAAATAGAGATGTATACAGCTAGTCAAAAAATCAAACTTAGATTTGCCCACCCATTTGATAATCATAGCTCAATTTTGGGGCTCTGGCTCATGGACTAACTCTCTCTTTCTCTCTCTCTTTCTCTTTCTCTTTCTCTTTCTCTTTCTCTTCTCTTCCTGTTTACCTTCTCTCCCCATCACCCTCTCTCCCCTCAGTTTTTCCCTCATAAACCACAGCTGTGTACCCAGTGTGGCTGTCACGTACAAGGGAACGACAGCAGAAATACGGGCAATACAGGATATGAAGCCTGGTGATGAGGTGAGGAGAAGAGACAGCTGCACAGGGATGTATGTGTGTGTATGGGGGACACGGTATGTGTTACAAGGGGGTAGGGCAGTGGTTTTCAACCTTTTTCATGTCAAGGTCCATTATTTATTCGGCATTTGAGCTCTCAGACCACCGTTTGATGAGATTTAGACTCTCAGACCCAAGCCTTAGAATATGTTGTTATCGTTGGATATGATTTTGTCCAGAATTCCGTCCATGCTGCATGTTGGTACCATAGGAGAGATAACAGGCAAAAGTTGATCAAAATAACAATTATTCTTCATTCTCTAATTGTGAAGACTTCTTGTAAATTAAGTGATGCAGATGTGCAGATGTTATAATAGTTTAACTCTTGCGAGAGTAAAATTAAACCAATTGTCAATTGTTACCAACTCTCCATCATTTAGCTGAGGACCACCTGGAATCCGCGCTACAGCCAATGAGAGCACATTACAGCCACCGTGACTAGGGGAGGGTCGCTGGACCTGACCACAACAGACAGACCCCCGCATAGTACCGCAATATTACCGTCCAGTCCTGTATTAAGTTAAACATTATAAAACAGGATGAGAGAGTGAGCGAGCGTGCTCGAGGGGAGGCCGTTTATTTGAGAGGAATTTCACACAGAGAGAGAAAGAGAGACTGAGAGAGCGAGCTCTGTTTGTGTGTGTGTGTGTGTGTGTGTGTGTGTGTGTGTGCAGTGTGTGTCTGAACAGTGTTGCCAGATTTTGCGAGAGAAATAAGCAACCAGGTCTATGAAAATAAGCCCAACAAAAGCGACTAGGCCACATGAGCACCTTAAACCTATATACAAATACATTGGATATTTGAAAATAGCCGATCTACAAGCTCATAACGCGTCGCAGCTATTGTTGGCGATCAATCTATAGTGTAAAAAACGATGTATGACAGCCGATTTTAAGAAATGGACTCCTGTAGTGTGAAATGCGTAACGATCAGATGACTCCCTGACCACTTTAAAAGTCCTACAGTGTTTACTTGCCCTTAGACACTCCAGATAAAAAACAACTCCTTGACCCCAGACTTAGATGTGGAGGAGAAACCTGAAGTAGTAGTCACATGTCTGTGTGTGTTCCTGTGCCTTCCAAAGATGCTGATCAGCTACATAGACATTATGTACCCAACAGAAGACAGAAACAACCAGTTAAGAGACTGTTACAACTTCACCTGTGACTGCCAGGAATGTCAAACTAAGTCCAAAGTAAGTCATGAGAAACAAGACTGAAAAAGAAACGTGACAAAATAGAATGACGTATACAGTTCAGTTCAGAAGTTTTAGTGTCCGGTGATGGAATCTGAATGTGTAAACACAGAGATAAAAACCTTAGAACATAAAGCAAACACTGTAAACCTGGGATTCCCTTTTCAACTCGAGACCCAAAATATACATTTGGTGTCTGCACGGGACCCAAATGTGCAAAAATACATTATTATTATTATCATTAGTCAAGTGAGCCCTATTTTTCAGAACATTTTGAATATTTTTAGAACATTTCTGAGAATCTTTTGAAACATTTTTTAAATTAATAAGCAAACAAACAAACAAACAAACAAACAAACAAACAAACACAATCATCACCTCAACATCACACACAAGAGCACAGCAGTATTGATAGATCATTGATAACAGAATTATCCTAGTTCACAAGCGGCTAATGTTCCTCAACTCTAACATGTCATCTTCTCTCCTTGGTCTCAGGATGAGGCCAAGCTCAAAGTGCGTGAGCGGAGTGATCCCATTGGGCCAGACGTCATCAGTGACATGGTCGGCTTCGCTAGGATGACCATTGGACTGTTTAGGTTAGCCATCGAGAGCAAGGAGAAAAATATCCTTACATAAGATGAGGTTTTCACACCCACAACTCCCTGTGTTTCAGGCCATGTGCCTCCTTGTGCTATTCATAGGGCTGTCACGATTACAAATTTAAGTTGATGATTCATTGTCATTGGCTTCGTAATCAAACATTGCACAGGGCAGATAATATGACAAATAACTGAAATATACAAATAAATTATTGACATATTTAATACTTTTATTCATGTAAAGAAAAGCAGAAATAGCAGATCTACAAGCTTACAGCGCGTTGTGACGCGTTGTAAGCTTGTAGATCTGCTTCTTTTTATTATTTGAAAATGTGTGAATATTTTTCAAAATGGAAACGATTATGACGATTATGCAAAAATAATTGTGATTATCTCAAATAATTGCGATTCGACGATTATGTACTAATTGTGACAGGCCTAGCTATTGATCGTATAAATAGCTCCCGGAGATATGCTGTACCTGTTCTCGAAAAGCCCTTTTCGCACACTGATCCACATGAGACAACTTGTCCGGCAAGAGCCTCTTTGCTCTGAAAATATTCTCTGAAAACCAACATAAATGTAATTAAATGCATTTAAATTCAAAGTAAAGTAAATGTAAAAGCTGTTGAATCAACAAAGTATAGCATCCCACCGTTACAAGAGTCTGGTTTGAGTACCTTTAATTATAGCTTTTCAGGTTCCGCCTGTGCCATTGCATCCTTAACTCTCTTGCACCCCCTAGCGAGTTGATGGATATGTGTAAACAGTCCCTGGAGAAGATGGGAACCGTGTTCGATGACTCCAACTTTTACATGCTCCTCGTGATGAACCAGGCCATGGGGGCTTGTGCCGGCATGGGCGATCTGAATGGTGCGATCCACTACGGCGAGAAGATCGCACAACCTTTCAGGTAGCTACTACTACGACTGTCAGGAATGGCCTCAAATCTCAAAACCTGGAGGAGGGCGGGCTATTAACCAAACATATATCAAAATATTTTGGCCTACAGGTTAATTGAATAATCTAGAAGCTTTTTTTTTAAACGTATATATTTATATCAATGAATCAACGATTTGATTAGATTTTTTATTTTTGACTATATCGATATTTTTAACCCTGTATTATATATACTTCAGTGTACAATGGTGGCGTACACAAAGAGCGTAAATAGCCAATCTACAAGATCACACGCTTGTAGATCTGCTATTTTCAGTAATATTATTATGTGTTTAATAATCGTTCATTAATCGTAATCTAGAAATAATCAGGATATTGATTTGAAGTCATAGCCATATCTCCCAGTGTGTCATATCGTTATATAATGGCTGTGCAAATCCTCCTTGTCCTGTGCAGTGAGCTGTATCCACCATTCTCTCTGAACGTGTCCACACTCTACATGCAGTTGGCAGGACTCTACATGGGCGTGCAGAAACCACTCATGGGCATGAGTTATATGAAGAAGGTAACGATTTAGCACACTATAGTCTGAAAGACTCACAGTGGGTTGATGAGCATTTTCAAATACAGTGCATCAGTTACTAGCCTATACAATACAGTTACTACTTATCAGCTTACTATGTAGCCACATAGTTGTGAACAAAAGTGAAGAACACTACATTGTGTGTGTGTGTGTGTGTGTGTGTGTGTGTGTGTGTGTGTGTACAGGCGATATCCATCATGGAGGTGATTTGTGGGAAGGATCATCCGTTCCTGAAAAAGCTACAAAACTCCCAGTTTACACCCAATTTGTACACTTAGAAGGGGCTTCAAGCTAAAATCAATACATGTAAAAAGGACCGCCCAAAATGATATGTTTTTGTCCACGGACCCCCCCCCCCCCCCCATCCCAAAATATATTGTTCCAAGGACCCCCGAAAGCAAAGATTTGAGTTCAAAATGTGTAAATATATTCAAATATTTTCACACATTTTCACAGTTTAAAAAAAAGAAATAGCAGATCTACAAGCTCGTAGCTACAAGCTTGTAGATCTTGTAAAGAGCTTGTAAAGACGGAGGAGTGTCTCTGTTTCCATCGGGGGGGAAAGCGTGTCACCGTTCTTTAGTTATTGGCTGTTGAATATATCTTGTTCTCGCCAAAAACGCAGAAAAAAACAGGAAAGCAGATGTATTTTTCTAAATCCTTTAACATTAGATTGGACGGGGCTGGGTTTGTTGTGATCACATTATTTCCGGATCTACTCTTCTCCAGAAGTCATAGGATCACTCATAGGTTGGCGAACAGCGCCATCTAGCATAAACACTGAAAACGCGGTTTTGACGTGTTACACGTCATTGGTACTCTGGGCTTTGGAAAAAATGGACGTGTTACACGTCATTGGCGCGTTATTATGGATCCCACCGCCCCTGCTGCTCAGAAGCCCTGGTGACGCACACAAACCCCGCCCGTATGTTTTGATATTTAATCTATGCTTCTATTAGGTCAAACTTGGTCTTGATAGAAAGGAATTTCTCTGCGCTACGTGACCGCAGCAGTACGGTTTCACTGTGACCACCTCCATTCAGAACGTCAACGTTTTATTCAGAATCAGAATCAGGTTTATTGTCACATCACAGGTTTACAAGGTAAAAAAGTGGGTGAAATTTGTTTTTGTACATCGTTCCCATCGCAACGTTATTTCCATAGAAAGAAGAGGGGGAGGAAGAAGAGGGGTTGGGGGGGCAAGTGGGAAGGAGATCAAGCAAGAGAACAACAAAAAGGCCTAACAAGTTATCTACATATTTACAATAGTACCTGAGATAGTACCTAAGGTGCCTGAGCATAGCAGCAAAGTATGTATACTGTGCATGATATACTTATGGACGTTAAGGTGCTTAGTTGTAGACTATTACAATTCTATTGTCTTTTTTATGTCCAATGTATTCGTATTTAAGTTCATAAAGTTAACATAAGTATAACTAAATGCATTTGAAATTAAATACAAATGTAACTTTTCAGTATTCCAGTTGAAAAATAGCAAAATAAAAATTTTGGATTCCAATAACAAATTTGCAAAAATAGCAGATCTTCAAGCTCAAAACGCGAGGCGTTTTGAGCTTGTAGATCGGCTATTTTTGCTACTTTTGTGTGACATAGAATGGCGAATATAGAATATTATTATGCAATGTGGCCCTCTGCAGCAATGTGACCCTCTGCAGTGAATGTGGAAATATAGTGGCCCTCTCCATCATCAAAGTTGCCCACCGCTGCCGTGGAGGAACGTGTGAGTGAATCCACGTCATCAGTCTGGCAATGCCAGGCTATCATCAGCCCAGCAGTGCCATGCCCATTACCAACCTGTGAACACTTCTCTAATCAACCTGCTGTCTATAAAACTGGACTCATTCCACACGCACACTGTCCGTAGATACATTGTCGTTCCTTTGATCTGCCTTGGAGTGTCGTGTTAGTTGATGGGTGCTTCTGAAAGGTTTTGCAATTCCTGTTTACTGCTTGAATCTACTACGTTTGACTGTAAGCTTAACTACTGCTTTAATAAATCTGTGAATTGAAACTTCTGCTTGTGGCTCTGTATTTGGGTTCGGTCATTATGCAAACCGTGACACCATCTGAATAAATAAATACATAAAAATAATAAACATGGTACCCAAGCAATTTTTTTTAACCCTCTAATTTGCATAACAACATGGCTGACAATTTTGCACTACTTTTTCAATCCTCCTATAATTCTACAAACCTCTGTCTGTCTGTCTGTCTGTAGTGCGTGGTGTCATGGAAAGCTGCCCGGTTCTCCTCAGTGACTGGAGCAATTGCTCTGAATTTGCACACAGCCATTGACCATTACCATCTGAACTTAACTGCGAAGCCCGTTTCTCAATTTCGTCAAATCTCAGCTATTATTAGCGTTTATGTGTCAAACAATGGGAGCTAACGTTGCCAGGTTTCGCGCGAGAAACAAGCAGCAAGGTCTATGAAAACAATAACCCCACGTTTGCAACTACTTTCGCCTGCCCTTCACCGGGTAGGGTCGCGGCCGTGTATGCGCGGACACGCACGTGCGCATGCACGTTGGGGAGACACATGTCAGAATGTACATTTGTGTTCGCGCGACGGCCGTCTGTGTGTGTTCGCGACGGGGGACGGCTCTGGCCGCATGAGAATCTAATTAGTGGTAAGATTACTCCTAAATATGCAAATTAGAGGCCACCATTACAGAAAACGGTTTAGTACTCAAAGGGGTCCATACGCATCCCCCTTATTTTCTTACACAATATTTGTCTTCTAGCCTGTCCTGTGTGCTTTTGTAAATACATTAAAAGAAAGAAAGAGGGAATATATAATACAGTTTAATAAATTGCTAAAATTTGAATTCCCAGTGGTGTATGAAAGCCTTGTCACTGGTGTACAGACTACAGAAATTAGCTTATATGGTGTGTTCACTGTTTTGAGTTGAATGGATGTTTTTCATTTGTACATTGTTGTATCTATGAATTATTTAACAGTTGCCTTTTCTTTTGCACATTTTTCTTTTTATGCTTTATTTTGTAACTACTATTGAAGGAGCCTGAGTGCCTTAGAGCCAGTTGTGGGCCGGTTCACCTTGAGGGGAGGGAGGGGTGCCACAGTATCGGCAGGTAAAGTGATAAGGGTCACAGTCACAGGTGTAACGAGCCATATGGCATGTTACACTTCTGACCCTTATCACAGCTGATGATTAACACACAGGGGGAGATTATAAGTTTTTTTTACCGTTGTCTTTATTTGCATCAACAAAACGTTGCTGTGATTCATGTTACACATTGACTGCCAGAATTATTTCATAATTTTTTAGCCAGTGCCAGAGTTTTTCATTGGAAAAAAAAAAGTACTCAGGAGCCGAAATACAGCATTTTTAAGTTAACAAGGAAGTGGATAGGAGTCTAGATCTTCAACTAATCATATCTCCTTGGTCTTTGGGTGAAATTCGCACGTGGCGGCTTTAAAGCGGTTCGCGTAGATCTACGTGATTGGCAGTCAATGTGTTAATAAATGTGAAAAGTTGTTTAACGTGTCAAAAACGGTTTCCCTGTGCCCAGCCGAGTGGCTAAATGTGTGTTCAAGATGGTCACTACAACTATATTTATTTTTTCCCCAATACATTCTAGAAGTTAATCTCGCAAAATATGTTTCTGTTACAGCAAAATAATTGTGTGAGCGTTATACATATCTTATACAGGATAAACACGTGAAATTGGAAGTGATGACACAAAGAAGTTAACCGGAACGCTGCAAAATAGAAGCTGATAAAAGGCTATAGTCATCCAATCTTGGATGAAATTGGCAATCTATCCACCTTAACATTTATTTATAAGAGCTGGAGAGACCGTGAAACCCTGGCTTCTGAACAAACACTGTAGCAATTATTACTATTACAACAACAACAAAAAACTTAATAGAAATAACATTGTTTATAACAGGTCTAGCTTTGCACACAAACAAAAATGAATCAAAGGAATAGTTTTAACTTTCTGACATCTGTCCACGAGATGGTGTACTTTAACCACATAATCATTCTGTTCTGTGTGTCTCAGCATTTTACATGGTTTACTTTGATATGAGTTAGACTCTTAACTCATATTGCTGAGTATCTATTGCTCTAACTGTTAGAGCAATGTTTCTCAACCTTTTCAGGCTGTGACCCCCCATAATAATCATATTTGAACTGGGGACCCCCACCCTGACAAGCACTTGGAATGTAGGAGTTGAGGCATTACATTTAGTATGACTCGGTTCCACAGATAAATATTGTGAAAATAGCCAAACTACAAGCTCATAATGCGTCACGTTGTGAGCTTGAAGTTCGGCTATTTTCAAATTGCCAAAGCATATATAATATAGGTCTGAAGTGGTTTTGTAATAATAATCAAGAAGAAACTAAAGTTTTCAAATAATTATAGTGGAGTAAAAGTACAATATTTGCCTTTGAGATGTAATGGAGTAGAATTAGAATTGTTAAAATTTAGAAGTACTCCAGTAAAGTAAAAATACCTCAATTGTACTTAAGTAAGGTACTTGAGTAAATGTACTTGAGTCATTGACTCATTGTACAGGATATGTTAACAGATCATCGTGTAGCTGTCTCTTGTGGGCTTGCTGTACCTTTTTAGCTGTCAAGAACCGTTCAAATAGAATCACTTTTTCTACATTAATTTACGTAGTTAAATTGGTCAGGGATCTCATCAACAACAACCAGTTGTTCACTAGTTCATTGTCCACATGTTGACAAAAACACACACATTATTAATTTCACAACTGATACCAACTAAAGGGTTTTTGTTTGGTTTTGTTTTATTGGTAGAAGTTAGAAAACATCTCATTTTCAAATTCTCAAAGTTTGCTTTGTCTCTTGTCATCACTGCTAGTGTGAAGAGATGAGCAGCTGTTTCCATCTATGGACTCAGGTTCAGAATAACACAACAAAAGTCCCTTGGAAAAAAAGAGAGCAAAATGATGAATAAAAACGTGATTTAATGTCAACCCCAGATGCAGAGAGAGCTAGAGAAGACAGACAAACTGACAGAGTGACAGCAGATCAAACTGCCTTCTTCTGAATGGGATGAATATTCATTTGATATTGGACAAGAAAGCATACATAAAATAACCAAAGAACATATGGAAGCATTTGACCATATCTTTCAATTCAGTCTCAATCTACATCCAATTAATATTCCAGTATATTTGACATTACTATATATATTCATAATCACCTACCTGCCAAATATCATGGGGTTGGGGGTGTGGTCATCTTGTAATGTGAGAGATTAAATTATCCTTTGTCCTAGAAAAATTAGGAGAGAAAAAAATAACGGCGATCATTATGCAAAATGGAGTATGCCTAAGGTACACCAATGGACAGACAGACAGACAAGTCTGGTGTTTAACTGTCTTACTCTCGGATCATTGTTTGGGGCATCTGTTTCATTTCACTGTCATTGTTTGACCTACAGGAGAAGTTAAAACATAACAGTCAGTACTGTCATCCATCTACTGTATGTTCAGAGTTAATCTGAGGTTAAAGACATTTAATTACAGGATGTTACCTTGTTCCTTTTTTTCTAAACCTCAAGACTAATCCAACTGCCATGCAGGTGATTACACCAACACCAGTGACAGCAGCAGCACATATAACCAAGATATCTGTGAGGGAAAGATGAGAAATGCTCATGTACTTTATGTCTTACAATGAAATAACTTCTCAAACAGGTACTGTACATTAATGAACAAGAACTTACTGCAACCACTCAGTTCTGCTTCACATTTCTCAAACACATCTGTGAAACAAAAGCATCACAACGTCTATCATCCAACAATCCATCCACCTACATGAAGGTCACTACCCTTCAGTATATGTTTGTGAGTCTGAACCTTACAATAACACTTCCCCTATTTTCAACCTTATCTTCATATACAGTAACTGGTCCTCGCTAACACTCATTATAAGATGGCACCATTTCAATCTGCTCACTCTGATTCTAATTAATGGGCCGTGGACCGTTCAGAAAGCTGCCTACCAATGAAATCGTCCATGAAAATTCCTCCTGGAAAGGTAGCATGCTGAAATAGAAGCCATTGTTCTTGCATTCATTTAGAAAGAAGAAAAAAAAAGTTTGAAATCTTGTTTGAAAATTTCCAAACCTGCCCTACGACTGAATACTGGCAGGCACGTTTCTGAACTGTCCACAGCCCTCCTCTGAGACACAGTGAGCAGACACCATAATGACCCTTAGTGAGGACCAATCATATAACGATATAATGGAGAATGGAGAAAGTGGTCCTTTAAATCAAATCTCTCACCTTGTGTGTCAGAATAAATGACTCTGGACACGTCCTTCACAAGCCCAGAGGAGAGAGTCACCACACAGTGGACCTGTGTACCGTTTCTACAGAACCTCTGCAGTGTGACAGTGCTGGTCACTGTGATGGTACCGTCAGTGTTGACTGAATGGACGGTGCTGTAGTTTGAAGAGCCTAAATGTGTGGGAACCTCCAGAGTTACTGTCGGAGCAGGACGGGACACAGCTGAGCAGGACACAACCATCAACTCTGTGCCAGTGGGTTGTGTGACGTGTAATATGGGCTCTGGTTGCTCTGGAAAAACAAACAACCATTTTATTATTATGGGTTTGCGGACAAAATGAGTGTTCCTCATTGAGGGTGGCTGAAGCTCAGTCACCCACATGGAGTAGAGCCGCTCCTTCTTTAGGTGGAAAGAAGCCAGTTAAAGTGATCCGGGCATCTATGCAGATGCCTCCTGAGCGTATCCCTGGGGAGGGTACGCTCCTGTCACTGAGAGGGTTGCCAGATCTGCTTATTATAATTTCCCCGCAATATTCTATTTGAAAATAGCAGATCTACAAGCTCACAACGCGTCGCGATGCGACGCGTTGTGAGCTTGTAGATCTGCTATTTTCAAATAGCTGATGTATATGTTAAAGTGCTCATGTGGCCCCATAGTCGCTTCTTTTGGGCTGGTTTTCCTAGACCTGGTTGCTTGTTTCTCTCACAGAATCTGGCAACACTGGTCACTGAGAGGAGGCCACGGGGCAGACCAAGGACCAGATGGGGGGGGGGGATAATATCTCCTCACTGACCTTGGAACGCCTTGGGATCCCCCGGGTAGAAGTACAGTAGCTAATGATGTGGTCGAGGAAAGAGAAGTAATGCATTTTGTTTATAAAGCACTTTACATTCTTGCGAATCTCAGAGTGCTACAGGGGTTTAAAAACAGCATAGGAAAACAATTACATACTGTAGGACCCAACTAGGCTAGACTAAAAAGGGCTGTCTGGCCAGGGTCCACTGCTGGAGCTGTTACCCCCATGATCAGACCCCAGATACAGTAAAGTGGATTCACATGGATGGATGGATGGATTGGTTTTGGTACTCCCCCCCCCCCCCCCCCCCCCCAACTTTAATTTTGATAACTTATCTTATACTTGTTAGGACATTGCACGACTACTTCTACATTCTTTCACCAACCTCCAACCTTAACATCTTAAAGCAAAGCCTGGTATTTTGTATTCAGGGCGTATTTTCATTAAGGTTGAAAAACTAGGCCCCACGCACGCACACACACACACACACACACGCTCACACAGGACAACTTCTTACCATCTACTATGAGGCAGGTTTTCGTATAGATGGCCCCTTCAGGATAAGCATTAAATAAACATCTATAACAACACTGGTCTGCTTTGGTCACATTCCTGACCACTATGGTGCTGTTCTGCAGTCCTGTGTCTTCAAACTCCACTTTCCCCTGAAAGGGAGGGTTGATCTTGGTGCCAAAGCGTTTGTTGTAGCTGGCAACGTCCTCCGTTCCTCCTGCTAGTATCTTCTGCCATGTAACTTGAAGGACGTTCTTGGGTTGTGTGAGCTGGCAGGTGAAACGGGCATCTTCTCCCACTGTGGTCCTTACAGGATCCTGTGTTTGGATCAACTCTGATAGACCTGTAGGTGGAGGAGATGACAGTTATAAGTGCATAACATTGACTGTATGAACACGTGCAAATTGCATACAAAGAACTAATTCTCTGTTTTAGTAGCCAGTAGGTAGTAATGAAGTTTCTAGGAGAAAGTATGAAGAAGGAGATTGGGTGCAAGTTTTTGGGGAGAATAAGCTATTTTTTTTTGCTGAAAACATTATTCAAATCCTGCCTGTCTGTCAGTCTGCCCGCTTAATAACTTACTGGTGATCACTCAGTGTGACCACAGGTCATGTTCGTTTCGGTCACTTCCCTATTTATTGTATGACACATCACTCTAACGTGTGTGGAAAAGCATGGTTCCACATATATTCCTCTGAAGTTTTCAACAGAGATA
Organism: Gymnoscopelus braueri; assembly: GCF_963280865.1. NCBI lineage: Eukaryota > Metazoa > Chordata > Actinopteri > Myctophiformes > Myctophidae > Gymnoscopelus > Gymnoscopelus braueri. The sequence goes on from NC_137617.1 coordinate 46,029,793, forward strand.
CTATACACATAACGTGGGGTGACGCCTTTCGTCAACACGTTAGCCGTCAGTTGTCTCGAATTGCGCCGTTTCCTGGGCAACCAGCCAGGATTGTGGTGACATTTATGCACAATGTTTATAACAACAAATCCGTGAAGCAACGAGGTTAACCTGCTATCTAATGTTGTTGTCATACCAGAACGAGTCCATCAGACAAAAACAAAGTTGCAGGCCCTGCCTGAGGGACACGGGAAGTTCAACCAAACTGACCCACAAGCAGTGGTGTAAAGTAAATAAGTATATTAATTCAAGTACTGTACTTAAGTCCAATTTTGAGGTATTTGTACTTTACTTGACTATTTCCAATTTCCAATACTTTATCAGATTGATAAATGCATATTTATAGATTTATCAGCATGACATTATAATTTCATTTTACTGGCAGAGTTAAAGGTGAACGTCACCACCTACTTTAATGGAGTGTATAAAATCATGACTTTATAAAGAATACTAGATATTAAACCTGTTTAAATAAAGTCCCTTGAACCTGAAATTGTGTCCCCCTTGTCCCTAACAGACAGGTGCACAAAATGTAACGTTAGAGGGCAAAAACATTATTTAAAAAATATATATTTATAGTAATATATTTTCACATTTTAGGGGCACTGAGAGTAGGGATTTATTTTTGTGATTAAAAGTCAAAAAGTACAAAAACTATCAAGAATAAAAAATAATAACCCATGATTCCAAATAAGCTAAATATTTTAACGATTGAAGTGTCTAGGTGAAAGTATGAGGGAGATAGGGTCCACATTTGGAGAAACGATAATAGTGTGAGCTTATTATTTATCCAAAGATGTATTCTGAGCTGTGAAATTGAGAAATCCTGTGTCTGTCTGTCTCTCCTTCTGTATGTCTGTCTGTTCTATTTTTGGCCCCAAATAATAGGCTGTTCTTAAACCCCCCCCCCCCCCCCAAAAAAAAACACGACCAGTTCTCCCCTTCCCAAAACAAGTATAGCTAATTACTATACAAGCAATTTAATTAACCTACCTTCTGAAAAGTCCACCAGTATAAAAAACAAAAGTGTGTGAGTGAGATAAGCCATTTTTGTTTAACGAAGAAGAAGCAAAAACACACTTCTAAGTCTACCAGGGACAGCAGAAAACTGCAGTGATCACCCCAAAATGTTTCCGCGTATTCTGACCTGTCAGCACACACACTGCCCCCCCTCTCCCACACACACACACACCTCAAAGAACTTCTCAAACCACAACCCTCCACTCGAAAACCTTTGCTTGTCCAACACCAACCTTCTCTTTGCCCCCATGACCATGACACACACCCCCATGTTGTCCAGCACCAGCACACACACACTGCTGACGCCTGACGGGTATAAGTAAGGTCAATGAATCAGTGCATTCACGCGGCTGCTCCTTGCCCACATGACCAAGCACCATGGGCGACCGGGCATTCTGCTCCACTGCCCCACGTCTGTGGAATGCCCTCCCCCCCGACCATTTGAGAGCCCCAAAAATGTCTACTCAAAACATACCTTTTTAACAGAGCTTTTGCTTTGCCTTTTTTTCTTAGGTCTTGTACTCTCCTTAATTAGTTTTTAGTCTACTTTTTACCCCAAGAAAGGTCTTGTTAATGCTGAATGTTTTTAAATTCTGTAGCACTTTGTGATTTGCAAAAATGGAAAGTGAGAGTAAAATGTATTATTATTATTATTATTATTATTATTATTATTATTATCATTATTATTATTATTATTAATATTATTAATATTATTAATATTATTATTATGTGACCTCGACTTTTGGTCGTGATTGTGTATTTGTTTATGCTCAGCGTGGGATACTGCAATGCCACTGTTTCCTTCTGCACATGATACTTTATCTGGTGTATACTGTGTCATTCATTGCTGGCAGTGTTTTTTTAAGCAGGTTTTCTTATTATTATTCTTTTTGACTATAGTTATTGTCTTAGCTGTAGCCTATCTACAGTTGCCTACTTATTATTTGTTTATTTGAAAAGGATCCCCATTAGCTGATGCCATGGCAATCACCTAGTCTTACTGGGGTCCACACAAAAAAAATACCATTTATTGTATTTATTACTTTTTTATTGTTGGCTATTTATTCTTTTCATTTTCCAAAGAAATTATTAAAAAATTAAAAATTAAAACAGCCCAGGCCAGTATGAGTCACTAGAACCAAGGACTTGTAATCATTTCTCTTATTTCTACGTAGTAGGATGTGACGTCACTGTAAATCTATCCATGAATCAACTTATGAGAGGTGACACATTTGTAGGTCACTGGGGTATCTGGGGTGCAATGTTCCATACATAGTTTTAGTAGCTATAGTGAAGCAATTGCTTCGATTGCTCCATAGACTGTTCTTTGCCCAAAAATTGGACCCTATCTCCTCCTTCATACTTTCACCTAGAACGTTCATTATAGTAGGGGGTACTAAGCACAAAAAATGGCCAAATCGTTACGCGGCGGATAAAAGCATGAAATTTGATACAGATGTCCCTTGGGTCATCCTAAAACATCCTAGAAGGGGTGCCCAAAAAAATCTTAAACAGGAAGTGACTTATGGACAAAATTCAAAATGGCCACCTAAACTGTTGACCGTTGACTCAAAAGACACCAAAAGAATCTCCAAAAAGCATAAAATGTAGCACATATGTCCCTTGGGTCATCCTAAGACATCCTAGAAGGGGTGCCCAAAGGAATCTGAAACAGGAAGTGAGTTATTGACTAAATTGAAAATGGCCGCCTAGTGTTGTCGATTGACTCAAAAGACAACTAAAGAATCTCATAAAAGCATACAATTTGGCACACATGTCTTTTTGGTCATCCTAAGACATCCTAGAAGGGGTGCCCAAAGAAATCTTAAGCAGGAACTGAGTTATTGACAAAATTGAAAATGGCCGCCTACAGTGTTATCTATTGACTCAAAAGACAACTAAAGAATCTCATAAAAGCATACAATTTGGCATACATGTCCCTTAGGTCATCCCAAGACATCCCAGAAGGGGTGCCCAAAAAAATCTTAAACAGGAAGTGAGTCATTGACAAAATTGAAAATGACCGCCTACAGTGTTGTCGATTGACTCAAAAGACAACTAAAGAATCTCATAATGGCATACATGTCCCTTGGGTCATCCTAAGACATCCTAGAAGGGGTGCCTGAAATTATATGAAACAGGAAGTGAGTTATTGACTAAATTGAAAATGGCTGTGTACAGTCTTGACAGATGATGCAAAAGACACTCATAAAAAATAATCTCATAAAAGCATGCAATTTGGTACAAATGTCCCTTGGGTGATCTGAATGCATCCTAAGGGGTGCCAAAAAAAGTTTGAATAGTCTCTCAATGGAAAACACTCCTCCCACACGGGCTGCACTGCTACAATATTCAAATCGAGCAGCCAATCTAGCATTTGGTCCAGAAGCCTGAAAGCTATGCAATCTCTACCATCTCCTGACAAATAAATTAAAGTCGCTGATTCGTGGACACCTTTATGGACACTCTTGCCAGAGGCTGCTTAAGTTTGTAGAGAACTCAAGTGTGGCTGCAAAGCTGAGCCCTTCTGTCGAGAAAGTGTAGATGCCGGGATGCTGGGTTACCTTGCAGAGCATTATGCCAATGTGCTGGTAATTGCGAAATGGCACACATGAATACATGTAGTTACTAAACACTAATCACAAAAAAACAGTAATGATCAAGAAGAAAATACATGAGAAGATAGAGTGTAAAACAAGCAAGAAGATGTAGAGTGCAAAATAAATAAGATGCAGAGAGTAAAATAAGAATATGCAGAGTAAGATAAGATGCAGAGTAAAATAAATGAGAATATGCAGAGAGTTAGATAAATAAAGAAGATTCAAAGAGTACAATAAAAAAATTATGCAGAAAGTAAAATAAATAAGTGATGTAGAAATGAAAACAGAAGGTAGACTACAAAATACGGCAAGTTATGCACTGCATAACCTGTCGTATTGAGTCTGCATAATATGCAGACTGCCATGGTCAACTGTTTAAACAGCCATTTAGAATTTCTTCAACATGGTCCCTTCCTAAAAAGTTTAATAAACAAGCAAACAAATAAATAACCCCTTCTAGGATATATTAAGAAGCACTCAATGTACGTACCAAATTATACACTTTTATGACGTCCCCTTATGTTTTCTTTTGTGTCAACTGCTTTTAGGCGGTCACTTCCTGTTTAAAACCTTTTTGGGCACCCCTTGTAGGATGCGTTCAGATCACCCAAGGGACATTTGTACCACATTTCATGCTTTTATGAGATTCTGTAGGTATCTTGCATCATCTTTCAACACTGTAGGCGGCCATTTTCAATTTAGTCAATAACTCACTTCCTGTTTCAGATTATTTTTGGCACCCCTTCTAGGATGTGTTAGGATGACCCAAGGGACATATGTGCCAAATTGTATACTTTTTGGAGATTCTATAGGCTTTTTGAGTCAATCGCCAACACTGTAGGCGGCCATTTTCAATTTAGTCAATAACTCACTTCCTGTTGAAGACTTTTTTGGGCACCCCTTCTAGGATGTCTTAGGATGACCCAAGGGACATGTGTGACAAATGTTATACTTTTTGGAGATTCTTTAGTTGTCTTTTGAGTCAATCGACAACACTAGGCGGCCATTTTCAATTCGGTCAATAACTCACTTCCTGTTTCAGATTTTTTTGGGCTCCCCTTCTAGGATGTCTTAGGATGACCCAAAGGACATGTGTGCCACATTTTATGCTTTTTGGAGATTATTTTGGTGTCTTTTGAGTCAACGGTCAACAGTTTAGGTGGCCATTTTGGATTTTGTCCATAACTCACTTCCTGTTTAAGATTTTTTTGGGCACCCCTTCTAGGATGTTTTAGGATGACCCAAGGGACATCTGTATCAAATTTCATGCTTTTATCCGCCGCGTAACGATTTTTCACTTAGTACCCCCTACTATACTGGCCACCAACACAGTGAGCCCACACTGTTTCTTCAGGAACAGTATGTCTATTTTCTAGTTTATGCTTGATGTATGTTGAGATACATGACCAGTTATTTATATATATATATATATATATATATATATATATATATATATATATATATATATAATAGTTATATATAACTGGAATGTTGAAAGCAGCAGACAAGTGCAAAGAGTGGTTGGTATGCTGACCAGTTAGACATCTGGAGCCAGTTGTACCACCCCACACTAAGTTCAAACATAAATGGCTTTTCATATGCCTACAAAACTGTGGGGGGCACTAAAACAAGTAGGCTGCAACAACAAACGTCAAACTAAACCACACACATCTGCATTATTTCAAGTGGCTCGCTCATTACAGACAAACCGGTTGTGGCAAACTGTTTTTTTTTTTTAAACCACCACCATTGCCACCCTGTTGGTTAGAAAAACTCCCCCTGCATACAGGTCTTTATGGTTCTGATCACATCCAAGCTCACTATGAGAAACTAGGGGCTCAAAAAGAAGCTTTCTCATTCAAAACTGTAACAACTGAAAATGCTAAAAAAACCTCATTGCCCTCCACCCAAACAAAGCCACCGGGCTTGACAACATCCCCACCAGATTCCTCAGAGACGCAGCTATCTCTATTGCTCTCAGTAGCACACATTACACATTTATCCATCAGTCAGTGTCCCGTCCCACAATAATTCAAGTTGGCAAGTGTAATCCCTCAATATAAAAAAGGAAGCAAATTAGAACCTGGCAACTACCGCACTGTTTCCATCCTTTGTTCTATCTCAAAGGTTATAGAGCGATTAATCCAAGATCAAATAAACAGCTACTGTACCTCGGCGAGTGTAAACTTCCGTTTGAATTCCGATCTGGCTTCAGAACATCCCACTCCACTGACACATGCCTACTGTATTTGACCGACTACATCAAATGCGAGGTAGACTCGGGCAAAATCTGTGGCATGGTCATGCTGGACCTCCAAACCATGGAAAACCATTCAATTCTACTGAATAAGCTGAGGGCGATTGGTTTTCATAGCACATCATTAAACCGGATGAAATCCTACCTTGACCTGACCCCATCCCTCAAAAAATGTAGTTCACTGGCTTCCTTTAAAACTGGTCAAAGGGGGAGGTAGTTATCACTTCTCCCTAAAGGCCCCTGCATGCTACCAAATGATGTGATCACCCTATCACCTTTTAGGTGATAGGGTGATAACCTAAACGGTGGTTTAGAGTAGGAACTTGAGCATGGCAAAACGGATTATGAAGGACAAACATCACCCAAGCAACAAACTGTTTGCAAAACATTAAATACCTGGGAGATGCCTAAAAGCCAGGAGCTCTAGGCTCCATAGACGTTTTTTTCCGGCAGCTGTTAGAGTAATAAATGTGGACATGACCAAAAAATTAAAACAAAAAAGGAAAACATAAGACATAAGTGTTATCTATGCTAGATCACTTGTTCTTGTTTGAGAAATGCTGCTCAAGCTGTACCTATACTGTACGTGACACTTGCACATTGATTGATCCTGTTGCTTTACACATCTGCACATGGTCACTTTGCACATGTTTTGATCAGAAATGGACTGCACAAGGAAACGCTGCTAATTCTGATAAGTTACTGTGTGCCTGTCTAAGACAAGTCCCCAATTATTAGCATATAGCCCTATCACTGTATATTTGTATACATATTATGTTTATACAGTACGTTTCATATGTTTTTTATCATTGTCAAAGGTTCAAGGTTCAATGCTGTGCTTTATTGTTCCATCTTGTGTTACAAGAGTAAACATTATTTTTGTTTGGATTCCTTCAGACACTGCAGCAGATAATAAAACCGAGTGCAAGAAAGAGCCAAAAAAAGAGAACATCAGCGTATACACGTGTATAATGATCTTGGTATATTATATGCACCAACAGTATTTTTTTAAGAAGCTGCCACATTACTCACTGTGTCATTCTATTCTATTTTTTTTTCTTCTTGTTTTAATATATTTCCGTTATACGAGGTGTGCTCGTATGTATGTGGCACAATCTGTGGGACAAGTCCCAACAACAGTTCGCTGCTTGTACCTGTGACAAATAAAACTTCTTGAAGCTTGAATCTTGAAACAGGAGGGGGGCCTAATATAGAGCCCTTGGGAATCCAGTCAACTAAGTAGATGCTGGCAATGGGATATATTTATTGTTTCATGAAACGTTAAATATCTCAAAAAGTACCAAAACTGTGAATAAAATAGACTGTGCACTCCTTAAGAAGCAAAATATTTTTA